>NW_020529209.1:0-19625 GCF_003368295.1 Carassius auratus
TGATTCGAAAAGACTGCGTCAAGACCTCGTCTGTGAAAGACTTCAAGACCTCAGGTGGGTGCATCGTTAGTGGAAGAGTCCAAGACCCCAGGTGGACACATCAGGAAAAAAGTTTGCAATAAACCACAGCATCTGCAATGGCAGCTCTCATTCCTTGTTCTGCTATTCGACACAATAAATGGCAATCCCCAAAAAGGGAAAGCACACCGTTCCTGGAGACACTGCAATACCAGGCCGATGCATGGAGTGGACGGAGCAAGCCCCGGCTCCAGCTCCGTGATCTAAAAATCCATTTAATATGTAGTCCCCGGATGGGGGACGTATCAGATATTAAACTGATAAGAACAGATTTTTTTTTTTCTTTTGAAAAATTTTATTGTCACAATACATTTTGGTTACATGCACACATTTGTTTTGTTAAAACACATTATACAATGGTTGTTGTTGTTGTTTTTGTTGTTGTTGTTTAAAGCACAGGATAATTTTTAAATTATTTAATACACAAATAAAAACATTTTGTATTGAGTGTGTTTTTGTTGTTGTTGTGTGTCTGTAGTGCTAGAGAAAATAAAAATAAAAAACAGTGTTATTAAAATCAAAAGACAGGTTTAAAAACGTTCTCTTCTGTTGTGCAAAAACGGGTATGTCCTTTAAAGAAAAAAGATTAAACCATCAGCTCAGTTCCTCAAAACCAGTCCCAGAGGCCTGACCCTTCTGGGCCCAGAGGAGATCCTCTTAAACCGAGGCACCGCTGTCCCACTTCAGGTGTTTGGGGGCATCTACGGGCAGTCAGGGCTCGTGGCTATGGGGACCTTTCCCGTGTAGCTCTGACCCTCCACATCCGAATGGCGACATGCGGTGTACTCCTGCAGCCTTGATTTGGCTAGCTGGATGGTGGCGTGCAGGGACCCCTGCATGCGCTTCCCTACCAGTAGGTTTCTGGAGGTCCATATGGCGTCTTGGATGCAGAGGATGGTAAGCCATAGCTTAGGGGGTGTTTTTGCTGGCATTTGTTTTTGGCTCACCCCTCCTCTCCCCATTGGGTAGTCTGGGACCCCCCCTACTGGTAGGTACGGGAATTGCTGGGGGCCAGCTGTCGCCCACAGGTCCCTCACAGCGCTGCACTCCCATAAGGCGTGCCTCACGGTCTCGGGGGCGCCACATCCGGACCGCGGGCAGATGGGGTTCTTTGACATGCCTCGGGAGTGCATCACGGCCCTGACCGGGAGGATCTCATGGGCAACCATCCAAGCCAGGTCTCGGTGTCGGTTGTGAAGAGCTGAGTGGGACACATTCCGCCAAACGTTTTGGGCTTCACCTAGAGTGAGCCCGCGTACTGGACACACTTGTTCCCGTTCCTGCACAAGAGAGAGTATAGAGCGATGATTGGTTAAAACAGTCACACTTTCTTTTTCCAAATTAAATTTCTTTAAAAAGTTCTTTATGTGTGTGTATGCTGGGGGTTGGTCAAAGGCAACTGGCATTGTCAAGTCTGTCTGTACAATATTTTGGGTTCTTAAGTAGGACCCCATCCAAAACCGGGTCATGGCTCCTGTTTTGTCTTGTTTGGATGGGGTTCGGGCATATTTTATATGTAGTGCAGTATAAAAAGCTCCTAAAAACAAGTAGGGGTCTGGCACTCCTTTTCCTCCATTTTGGGGTGCTTTCTTCATGGTTGCTCTTTTGAGTCGCTCCCACTTAGACCCCCATAAAAAATAAAACATTGCACGTTCCAGAGATACAAGAAAGAGTCTGGGGGGAAAGAAAACAGAACACAGCAATAAAAACAGGGGTAAAATCACAGCTTTTATGATTAAAACCTTTCCTTCAAATGTCAAACGTCTCAGTCCCCAGAAACCTAGTTTTTTCCGCACTTTAACCATCACGTCATGCCAATTTCCACTCCCTCCCCCGTCTCTGTCAAACTTAATACCCAGTATTTTTAACTCTGTCCTTTTAAAAGTAGTGTCCAGTCCAGCGAGCTCACTAGGTTTCCAGGGACCGTAAAACTGTGCTTGTGTTTTATCTCGGTTCAGTCTGGCTCCCGATGCTTTCCCAAACCAGTCTGTCAGGTCCATAGTCCTCTGTGTTGATAAAACGTCAGTACATAAAAGGTTGACATCATCCATATATAAAACAGTCTTTGCAGTCAGTCCTCCAGTCCCGGGTATAGTCAGTCCACTGATCCATGTATCCCTTCTCAATACCTGCGCTAGGGGTTCGATGCAAGCCACATACAGGAGAGGAGATAACGGACAGCCCTGACGGACGCCGCTGCATATATTTATCGCTTTTGAGAGATTCCCGTTAACTAGGATTTTGCTGGTTATGTCTTTATACAGCAATCCCACCCAAGCTAAGAACCTCCTGGGAAACCCCATTTTTTCCAAAACTTGAAACAAGTAGTGGTGCGAGACTCGGTCGAATGCTTTTTCAAAGTCTAAATTTAAAACTATCAGCCGAATATTTCTGTCTCTCGCATAACAGATGGCGTCTCTTATCAGTACGAGGCTGTCTGTGATCTTTCTCCCAGGGACGGCGCAGGCTTGATCCGGGTGGATCAGATCTGCTAAAACTGTTGACATTCGTGTTGTTAAAAGTTTACTAAAAAGTTTACAATCAAAGTTTAAAAGGGTTATAGGACGCCAGTTTTTTAAATCTGTCTTGTCATCTTTTTTGTGTAGTAGGGTCATTATTCCTATCCTAAAACTGTCAGGGAGCTGGTCGATCTTGTCAAAGTCATTAAAAACAGCCAGTAAGTCTTGTCTTAAAATGTCCCAAAAGGTCAAATAAAATTCAAGAGGGAGTCCATCAACTCCAGGAGTTTTCCCTTTTTTGAATTTTTGAATACTTTTGTCTATCTCAGAAATGTTAAAATCCTTTGTCAGACTGGTATTTCCATTTATTGTTTTCTCTATGCTTGTTAAAATTTCGCTCAAAATGCTGTTGTCACTTGCCTTTTCTTCATAGAGTTCTTCATAAAAGCTTTCTATTACTGATAAAATATCCTTTGTGTCTGTCATTGTTTCTCCTTCTTTATTTCTTAATTTAAATATTGCTCTACCTCCATCAATAACTTTCTTAAAAAAGTATCTGCTGCATTTCTCGCCTTCCTCTATTTCCCTTTCTTTACTCCTGAAGAGAACACCTCTACTTTTAACCTCCGCTAATTCTGACATGTCTTTCTTAACTTCCTTAATTTCTTCGTTAAAATCAAAACCCTGGCTAAGAAGATAAAAGTAACGTTGTAGCCTCTTTTGCAGTCCCACCATTCGTCTTTTTTCTTTTAATTTTTTCTTTTTCCCTGCCCATCTAAAAAAAGTCTTGGTCTTTGCCTTTACCATCTCCCACCACTGTGCTCGTGAATCATAAAAGTCTTGTAAAGTCTGCCATTGGCTGTACTGCTCCCTGTAGTATGTTGTGATCTCTGGGTCTTCCAGCAGGGAGCAGTTCAGTTTCCATATCCCTCCACCTGTCGTCACACCTGTGGGAAAAGAAAGGGTGCAAGAAAGCATAGCGTGGTCTGAAAAGAAAACGGGCATTAGTTTAGCATCCACTGGTGTAAGGTCTCGCGTAAAGATATAGTCTATACGGGAGGCTTTAGTGCCATCACCACTAAACCAGGTGAATCCTTTTTCCCCAGGATGCATGGTTCTAAAACAGTCAGTCAATTTAAAATCCTTTATAATGTTCTGTAGTAAAATTGACGTTTTATCCATTTTAAAATCCTCTCTCTCCCCTTTTCTATCATTTTTACTTAAAATGCAATTAAAATCCCCTGCTAAAATAAATGGGGTCTTTCCTAAAAGGTGGGACTGCACGTCTTCTAAAAGGTCGTTCCTTTCATTTTTATCTGTAAAAGCATACATATTTAAAATATTAAAATCATGTCCTAAGAAGGACAGATTTATTAAAAGAGCTCTCCCATCTCTCACCACTGTGCTACCCTTCACCAAGAGCTGAGGATTTTTTATTAAAATGGCTACTCCATCGGCTCTGTTAAAATTTGATCCACTCCACACAGATACATGGGGCCATTGTTCTTCCCATCTCCTATAATTGGACATAAAAGGTAAAGCACATTCTTGTAAAAGCAGGATATCGCTATTTTGGGTTTGTAAAAAGGATAAAACCATTTGAGCTCTCAACTGTGACCTCACACTTCTTACATTTAAGGTGGAGAGTGTGAGTGTCATGATAAAAACAGTTAAAAATGATAAATACAACATTTTAGAAGACATAAATAACTAAAATTTCAATTAAAAAGGATATCTGTATCTTGTGAAACCAGCTCTTCTTCTTTTCCCCTATTTGGGGAATCCGGAGATTGAAGCTGTTTCCCCCTTGAGCTAGCCCTAGGGGTTGATGTTTGGAGTTCTATTGACAAGAAAGATATTTCGTTTGGGGAACCGAGTGGGAAAAGCCGGTTCAGATCCCCTGATGAGAAGGAATCTGATCGCAATCCCACTCTATCTCTTTTCTCATTCTTCTCCTCAATGGGAGATCGGGCAATCCTTTTTTTCCCTCTCAATATAACTCCTGGAAGATCATTACTTACCTCTATCTCTTGTTTCTCCTCCACTACCTTTTCCTGTTCTTGTTCACTATCCTCCTCCTTGCTCTGTTCATTTGATTCCTTTTCTTTCTCTATTAGGGATTGGTGGAGTTCCATCTCCTCATTTCCGTCTGCTCCAATAGTGTGGTTTGGCGGGAAATTTGAAGTTTGCTCCGCCCCCCCTCTCTCCTTACCTCTGTTATCAATTTTCTCTCCACCAACCCCAGGGTTTGGCGGGAGATTTGAATTTAGCTCCACCTCCTCATTGGCCTGTTGTACTCGCTCCTCAACCGCCATTTTGTCTGATTTTACTTTGTTGGCAAACGATTTGGGGCAATCTCTGTAGAGATGAGACAAGTCTCCACAAAGATTACACTTTCTGCCATTTGGACATTCTTCAAAGGAATGTCCAATTTCTCTACACTTGTTACAAAAGAGTTTCTGGCATGCTTCAACAAGATGCCCAAACTCCCCACATCGCCGGCAGAGTTTGGGCATTCCCTGGTAGTGGATGTAGCCCCTGTTTTCTCCCAGAACTATCATTTGTGGTAAATGCCTCAGACCTTGGAAGCCCTGTGGGTCTTCCCATTGCTTAATGGGGACCCTCCAGGAACAATTCCAAATACCGTCTTCATCATAAACCTTCATAGCCTGGCCCCTTACAGTGCAAAATCTACCCAGCCATGTGCAAATGTCTTCTCCATTCACAGTCTCATTGAACATTCTAACGATAACCATTTTTTGTGTGTTATCAGTTAGTTTCTCAACTTTAAACATGGAAAACTGGGTCTTGTGTGTGTCAAAGCGCTGCCAGAACTCATTTAACAGTGCTGCATTTTTAAAACTCACATCGAAGCCTTTGTTAAAAGGCAGGGTTAGAATGCAATTTAAATCAGCAGGATTAAAACCTAGAAGTTTTTGCATAAGTTTCCTCGAAAAATCCAACCTTGACATTTCCATTAACTTTCCATCTTTTTCTAAAAAAAGGAACCTAGTGCTGTGGTGCCTCCGCATGCCGGCACGAGCAGCCGACATGTTGGAGGCACCGACAGCTAAAAGGAATCAAACAAACTAAAAAATTACCACAGCAATAAAAACAACGTAAAACAGGAAATAACTTACCTTAAGACCAGTTTCTCAATAAAAAAAAACTCCTCCTAAAAAACAAGCACAACACAATATGAAAGACAATAAATAGTAAAAAAAGTATGCCAGATGCAATACAATATACCTCTCGGAAGGTGTAGGACGTGCTATGGTAGAGCACAACCTAAAAAACCTCCAAGAGGCGATCGCAGTCTCTTCCTTTAAGCCAGACACTTGATCTTAGCCAAAAGGCCGAGAAGCGATGCTGCTAAGACGCAGCAGGGAGGAAGCCGGACACGGCGATGCCCATCTCGGCTTTGGTAAGTTTTGGGAGACCTAAAAACGCTGGGGGATGGTACCCTGATAGCACACATACATCTAGGAGACGTCTATTTGACATATGAATTTACATCTGCAAGATGTAGTTTTAAGGCTGTTTGCTCATCTGCAATACGTCTATTGGACGTCTCCTTTTAGCAGTGTTTGGAAGGTTACTTTGGAAATGTAATAGGTTACAGATTACAAGTTACCCTGTTTAAAATGTTATAGTAGTATAACTTTTTCAATTACTTTATTAAAGTAATGTAACTAATTACTTTTGAGTACTTTTAGATTACTTTTCTAAATTTGTGAAAATTAAATAATAATAAATAAAAACATATACATCAACTCAAATACAGTTATCTAATAAGCATGTGTCATTCCTGTATAATAAACTCCTGAAACATTGGTGTTTTTTTAAACTGCTGTCTCTTTGTATATGATATGATAGGTAAAATGCATGACGTGACACAGAGCAGTTCTAGAAATGATGTTTATGTGCTCATGTACTCCTATATTGAGGCGGCAGAGGCTGACAACACTGCAAGCTTCAGTAGGCCTATTTGTATTAAATGAAACTGCATGTTTTTGCCATTAATTTACAGGAAGGGCGGACTGGGAAAAACAAAAAATTCTGTTAAAATTCTGGAAATTATTAGGGCGTATGTCTCAGAACAGTCAGTGCAATTTGGGAAAGAAATCAGTGAAATCTGTATGTGGATGTGTGTAAATATTCAAATGTAATTGCCTTTGTAATCGTTAAAAATTTCATAAGTAACTTTAATTTAATTACTAATTTTTTCTTCGTAACTGTAACTAATTACAGTTACATTCATTTTGTAATTAAATTACGTAATGCTGTTACATGTAACTAGTTACTCCCCAACACTGCCTTTTAGATGTCAGATAGATGTCAATTAGATGTCTTTTAGATGTTTATGATTTAGAAGGTATATAAAACTGACATCTGAAAGGCGTATGTCAGACGTTTGTAGATGGCAGATGCTTTCCAGATCAACAGTTCTTTAACAGACATCTTGCAGACGTAAGTGTGCTATCTGGGTAGTACCCTCCCCTGTCTACAACGTCACCGGGCCTCGTCCCGATCGGCCTGACGGAAAGTACGGCATGGCTCGTAACTCCCAAACGGTTGGTCGCAGAGCCACGTGCCTTATGTCACCGGAATCCTTGGCTCGAGCCGAACGAGACGCAGGTCTCAGATTGGCCCGTCGCTCTGACGAAATTTTCGGGTATTTTGGATTTTGTCGAAAACCTTCTTTTGCAACCTGGCGCCAGGTATTTGGCCCAGTCCCACCCAAATCAGCACAGAAAGCTTCTCTGGAGTCTGAGTGTCAATAATCATCCAAAAATAGAGGAAATTTCCATTCACCTTGGCGAGGGGACCTCAAAACGTGCTAAGGTGGCGTGTCCGAGGTGGCTCGAATGGCTATAACTCCAGGAAGGAGTGAGATCCCTTCACCCAAATCGGCACACCTGTGCAGGGGCTCAGTCCGAGGCCAGGTGAAAAGGGACGCGGCGACAGGCCACTAGGTGGCGCCGTAAGCTGAAAAATAGGGAAAATGTAATGTAAATGGACAATCAAACAAAGATGAAAACACCTGCAACACTGCGGGATGGTAGTACCCTCCCCTGTCTGCAACGTCACCGGGCCTTGTCCCGATCGGCCTGACGGTGGAACTGCAGCGACGGAAAGTACGGCATCGCTCGTAACTCCCAAACGGTTGGTCGCAGAGCCACGTGCCTTATGTCACCGGAATCCTTGGCTCGAGCCGAACGAGACGCAGGTCTCAGATTGGCCCGTCGCTCTGACGAAATTTTCGGGTATTTTGGATTTTGTCGAAAACCTTCTTTTGCAACCTGGCGCCAGGTATTTGGCCCAGTCCCACCCAAATCAGCACAGAAAGCTTCTCTGGAGTCTGACTGTCAATAATCATCCAAAAAAATAGGAAATTTCCATTCACCTTGGCGAGGGGACCTCAAAGCGTGCTAAGGTGGCGTGTCCGAGGTGGCTCGAATGGCTATAACTCCAGGAAGGAGTGAGATCCCTTCACCCAAATCGGCACACCTGTGCAGGGGCTCAGTCCGAGGCCAGGTGAAAAAGGGCGCGGCGACAGGCCACTAGGTGTCGCTGTAAGCGACAACAAAATTAATACGAATCGAAAAAAAGGACAACCAAACAACATGGAGACAGTTACAGCTAGGCTGCAGTCAGTCCAATCTACTTTCAAAGTAAGGTCTGCGCTATGTTCGAACTAAACTACCCACCAGGGTCCGATTTTTCAAGAGCGCAAGTGACTTTGTTTCACAGGCGCACAACACATATCTCGCATGTGACAGAACTCCCCATTCTGAAAGGAAAATAAAAAAAAAACTGTAAAAACCTCTTCTGCTTTGTTTCACCAACAATTTCAGGGGAGAGCGCGAACGCAGTCCCCCACTACCATAAATTATGCAGTCGAGATTCCCGCATTTGGGGAATTCGCAGGGGTCAGCATGGCCGGAGTGCAATGGACAAGCCTCGCCCTGGGTGAACCGCCTTCTTGATCATGGTGTCTCCCCTGCCAGGTAAGTATGAAGGCCCAGGCGGTCAGCCAGAGGTCTGATTTGCATCTCTACCATCCTCACCAACGGTTAGCCCTCCGCCCCCCCTCCGGGAAAGGAAGGACGGGTGCCTTCCGTTACTGGCCTGGAAACTGCCAAGCTCATGGGCCGGTGCTTCCCAACGCCAGTTTTAGATGACTCTCTTTAAACAAACACACCTGATTCGATGCGTCACCTCGTCTGTGAAAGACTTCAAGACCTCAGGTGGGTGCATCGTTAGTGGAAGAGTCCAAGACCCCAGGTGGACACATCAGGAAAAAAGTTTGCAATAAACCACAGCATCTGCAATGGCAGCTCTCATTCCTTGTTCTGCTATTCGACACAATAAATGGCAATCCCCAAAAAGGGAAAGCACACCGTTCCTGGAGACACTGCAATACCAGGCCGATGCATGGAGTGGACGGAGCAAGCCCCGGCTCCAGCTCCGTGATCTAAAAATCCATTTAATATGTAGTCCCCGGATGGGGGACGTATCAGATATTAAACTGATAAGAACAGATTTTTTTTTTCTTTTGAAAAATTTTATTGTCACAATACATTTTGGTTACATGCACACATTTGTTTTGTTAAAACACATTATACAATGGTTGTTGTTGTTGTTTTTGTTGTTGTTGTTTAAAGCACAGGATAATTTTTAAATTATTTAATACACAAATAAAAACATTTTGTATTGAGTGTGTTTTTGTTGTTGTTGTGTGTCTGTAGTGCTAGAGAAAATAAAAAATAAAAAACAGTGTTATTAAAATCAAAAGACAGGTTTAAAAACGTTCTCTTCTGTTGTGCAAAAACGGGTATGTCCTTTAAAGAAAAAAGATTAAACCATCAGCTCAGTTCCTCAAAACCAGTCCCAGAGGCCTGACCCTTCTGGGCCCAGAGGAGATCCTCTTAAACCGAGGCACCGCTGTCCCACTTCAGGTGTTTGGGGGCATCTACGGGCAGTCAGGGCTCGTGGCTATGGGGACCTTTCCCGTGTAGCTCTGACCCTCCACATCCGAATGGCGACATGCGGTGTACTCCTGCAGCCTTGATTTGGCTAGCTGGATGGTGGCGTGCAGGGACCCCTGCATGCGCTTCCCTACCAGTAGGTTTCTGGAGGTCCATATGGCGTCTTGGATGCAGAGGATGGTAAGCCATAGCTTAGGGGGTGTTTTTGCTGGCATTTGTTTTTGGCTCACCCCTCCTCTCCCCATTGGGTAGTCTGGGACCCCCCCTACTGGTAGGTACGGGAATTGCTGGGGGCCAGCTGTCGCCCACAGGTCCCTCACAGCGCTGCACTCCCATAAGGCGTGCCTCACGGTCTCGGGGGCGCCACATCCGGACCGCGGGCAGATGGGGTTCTTTGACATGCCTCGGGAGTGCATCACGGCCCTGACCGGGAGGATCTCATGGGCAACCATCCAAGCCAGGTCTCGGTGTCGGTTGTGAAGAGCTGAGTGGGACACATTCCGCCAAACGTTTTGGGCTTCACCTAGAGTGAGCCCGCGTACTGGACACACTTGTTCCCGTTCCTGCACAAGAGAGAGTATAGAGCGATGATTGGTTAAAACAGTCACACTTTCTTTTTCCAAATTAAATTTCTTTAAAAAGTTCTTTATGTGTGTGTATGCTGGGGGTTGGTCAAAGGCAACTGGCATTGTCAAGTCTGTCTGTACAATATTTTGGGTTCTTAAGTAGGACCCCATCCAAAACCGGGTCATGGCTCCTGTTTTGTCTTGTTTGGATGGGGTTCGGGCATATTTTATATGTAGTGCAGTATAAAAAGCTCCTAAAAACAAGTAGGGGTCTGGCACTCCTTTTCCTCCATTTTGGGGTGCTTTCTTCATGGTTGCTCTTTTGAGTCGCTCCCACTTAGACCCCCATAAAAAATAAAACATTGCACGTTCCAGAGATACAAGAAAGAGTCTGGGGGGAAAGAAAACAGAACACAGCAATAAAAACAGGGGTAAAATCACAGCTTTTATGATTAAAACCTTTCCTTCAAATGTCAAACGTCTCAGTCCCCAGAAACCTAGTTTTTTCCGCACTTTAACCATCACGTCATGCCAATTTCCACTCCCTCCCCCGTCTCTGTCAAACTTAATACCCAGTATTTTTAACTCTGTCCTTTTAAAAGTAGTGTCCAGTCCAGCGAGCTCACTAGGTTTCCAGGGACCGTAAAACTGTGCTTGTGTTTTATCTCGGTTCAGTCTGGCTCCCGATGCTTTCCCAAACCAGTCTGTCAGGTCCATAGTCCTCTGTGTTGATAAAACGTCAGTACATAAAAGGTTGACATCATCCATATATAAAACAGTCTTTGCAGTCAGTCCTCCAGTCCCGGGTATAGTCAGTCCACTGATCCATGTATCCCTTCTCAATACCTGCGCTAGGGGTTCGATGCAAGCCACATACAGGAGAGGAGATAACGGACAGCCCTGACGGACGCCGCTGCATATATTTATCGCTTTTGAGAGATTCCCGTTAACTAGGATTTTGCTGGTTATGTCTTTATACAGCAATCCCACCCAAGCTAAGAACCTCCTGGGAAACCCCATTTTTTCCAAAACTTGAAACAAGTAGTGGTGCGAGACTCGGTCGAATGCTTTTTCAAAGTCTAAATTTAAAACTATCAGCCGAATATTTCTGTCTCTCGCATAACAGATGGCGTCTCTTATCAGTACGAGGCTGTCTGTGATCTTTCTCCCAGGGACGGCGCAGGCTTGATCCGGGTGGATCAGATCTGCTAAAACTGTTGACATTCGTGTTGTTAAAAGTTTACTAAAAAGTTTACAATCAAAGTTTAAAAGGGTTATAGGACGCCAGTTTTTTAAATCTGTCTTGTCATCTTTTTTGTGTAGTAGGGTCATTATTCCTATCCTAAAACTGTCAGGGAGCTGGTCGATCTTGTCAAAGTCATTAAAAACAGCCAGTAAGTCTTGTCTTAAAATGTCCCAAAAGGTCAAATAAAATTCAAGAGGGAGTCCATCAACTCCAGGAGTTTTCCCTTTTTTGAATTTTTGAATACTTTTGTCTATCTCAGAAATGTTAAAATCCTTTGTCAGACTGGTATTTCCATTTATTGTTTTCTCTATGCTTGTTAAAATTTCGCTCAAAATGCTGTTGTCACTTGCCTTTTCTTCATAGAGTTCTTCATAAAAGCTTTCTATTACTGATAAAATATCATTTGTGTCTGTCATTGTTTCTCCTTCTTTATTTCTTAATTTAAATATTGCTCTACCTCCATCAATAACTTTCTTAAAAAAGTATCTGCTGCATTTCTCGCCTTCCTCTATTTCCCTTTCTTTACTCCTGAAGAGAACACCTCTACTTTTAACCTCCGCTAATTCTGACATGTCTTTCTTAACTTCCTTAATTTCTTCGTTAAAATCAAAACCCTGGCTAAGAAGATAAAAGTAACGTTGTAGCCTCTTTTGCAGTCCCACCATTCGTCTTTTTTCTTTTAATTTTTTCTTTTTCCCTGCCCATCTAAAAAAAGTCTTGGTCTTTGCCTTTACCATCTCCCACCACTGTGCTCGTGAATCATAAAAGTCTTGTAAAGTCTGCCATTGGCTGTACTGCTCCCTGTAGTATGTTGTGATCTCTGGGTCTTCCAGCAGGGAGCAGTTCAGTTTCCATATCCCTCCACCTGTCGTCACACCTGTGGGAAAAGAAAGGGTGCAAGAAAGCATAGCGTGGTCTGAAAAGAAAACGGGCATTAGTTTAGCATCCACTGGTGTAAGGTCTCGCGTAAAGATATAGTCTATACGGGAGGCTTTAGTGCCATCACCACTAAACCAGGTGAATCCTTTTTCCCCAGGATGCATGGTTCTAAAACAGTCAGTCAATTTAAAATCCTTTATAATGTTCTGTAGTAAAATTGACGTTTTATCCATTTTAAAATCCTCTCTCTCCCCTTTTCTATCATTTTTACTTAAAATGCAATTAAAATCCCCTGCTAAAATAAATGGGGTCTTTCCTAAAAGGTGGGACTGCACGTCTTCTAAAAGGTCGTTCCTTTCATTTTTATCTGTAAAAGCATACATATTTAAAATATTAAAATCATGTCCTAAGAAGGACAGATTTATTAAAAGAGCTCTCCCATCTCTCACCACTGTGCTACCCTTCACCAAGAGCTGAGGATTTTTTATTAAAATGGCTACTCCATCGGCTCTGTTAAAATTTGATCCACTCCACACAGATACATGGGGCCATTGTTCTTCCCATCTCCTATAATTGGACATAAAAGGTAAAGCACATTCTTGTAAAAGCAGGATATCGCTATTTTGGGTTTGTAAAAAGGATAAAACCATTTGAGCTCTCAACTGTGACCTCACACTTCTTACATTTAAGGTGGAGAGTGTGAGTGTCATGATAAAAACAGTTAAAAATGATAAATACAACATTTTAGAAGACATAAATAACTAAAATTTCAATTAAAAAGGATATCTGTATCTTGTGAAACCAGCTCTTCTTCTTTTCCCCTATTTGGGGAATCCGGAGATTGAAGCTGTTTCCCCCTTGAGCTAGCCCTAGGGGTTGATGTTTGGAGTTCTATTGACAAGAAAGATATTTCGTTTGGGGAACCGAGTGGGAAAAGCCGGTTCAGATCCCCTGATGAGAAGGAATCTGATCGCAATCCCACTCTATCTCTTTTCTCATTCTTCTCCTCAATGGGAGATCGGGCAATCCTTTTTTTCCCTCTCAATATAACTCCTGGAAGATCATTACTTACCTCTATCTCTTGTTTCTCCTCCACTACCTTTTCCTGTTCTTGTTCACTATCCTCCTCCTTGCTCTGTTCATTTGATTCCTTTTCTTTCTCTATTAGGGATTGGTGGAGTTCCATCTCCTCATTTCCGTCTGCTCCAATAGTGTGGTTTGGCGGGAAATTTGAAGTTTGCTCCGCCCCCCCTCTCTCCTTACCTCTGTTATCAATTTTCTCTCCACCAACCCCAGGGTTTGGCGGGAGATTTGAATTTAGCTCCACCTCCTCATTGGCCTGTTGTACTCGCTCCTCAACCGCCATTTTGTCTGATTTTACTTTGTTGGCAAACGATTTGGGGCAATCTCTGTAGAGATGAGACAAGTCTCCACAAAGATTACACTTTCTGCCATTTGGACATTCTTCAAAGGAATGTCCAATTTCTCTACACTTGTTACAAAAGAGTTTCTGGCATGCTTCAACAAGATGCCCAAACTCCCCACATCGCCGGCAGAGTTTGGGCATTCCCTGGTAGTGGATGTAGCCCCTGTTTTCTCCCAGAACTATCATTTGTGGTAAATGCCTCAGACCTTGGAAGCCCTGTGGGTCTTCCCATTGCTTAATGGGGACCCTCCAGGAACAATTCCAAATACCGTCTTCATCATAAACCTTCATAGCCTGGCCCCTTACAGTGCAAAATCTACCCAGCCATGTGCAAATGTCTTCTCCATTCACAGTCTCATTGAACATTCTAACGATAACCATTTTTTGTGTGTTATCAGTTAGTTTCTCAACTTTAAACATGGAAAACTGGGTCTTGTGTGTGTCAAAGCGCTGCCAGAACTCATTTAACAGTGCTGCATTTTTAAAACTCACATCGAAGCCTTTGTTAAAAGGCAGGGTTAGAATGCAATTTAAATCAGCAGGATTAAAACCTAGAAGTTTTTGCATAAGTTTCCTCGAAAAATCCAACCTTGACATTTCCATTAACTTTCCATCTTTTTCTAAAAAAAGGAACCTAGTGCTGTGGTGCCTCCGCATGCCGGCACGAGCAGCCGACATGTTGGAGGCACCGACAGCTAAAAGGAATCAAACAAACTAAAAAATTACCACAGCAATAAAAACAACGTAAAACAGGAAATAACTTACCTTAAGACCAGTTTCTCAATAAAAAAAAACTCCTCCTAAAAAACAAGCACAACACAATATGAAAGACAATAAATAGTAAAAAAAGTATGCCAGATGCAATACAATATACCTCTCGGAAGGTGTAGGACGTGCTATGGTAGAGCACAACCTAAAAAACCTCCAAGAGGCGATCGCAGTCTCTTCCTTTAAGCCAGACACTTGATCTTAGCCAAAAGGCCGAGAAGCGATGCTGCTAAGACGCAGCAGGGAGGAAGCCGGACACGGCGATGCCCATCTCGGCTTTGGTAAGTTTTGGGAGACCTAAAAACGCTGGGGGATGGTACCCTGATAGCACACATACATCTAGGAGACGTCTATTTGACATATGAATTTACATCTGCAAGATGTAGTTTTAAGGCTGTTTGCTCATCTGCAATACGTCTATTGGACGTCTCCTTTTAGCAGTGTTTGGAAGGTTACTTTGGAAATGTAATAGGTTACAGATTACAAGTTACCCTGTTTAAAATGTTATAGTAGTATAACTTTTTCAATTACTTTATTAAAGTAATGTAACTAATTACTTTTGAGTACTTTTAGATTACTTTTCTAAATTTGTGAAAATTAAATAATAATAAATAAAAACATATACATCAACTCAAATACAGTTATCTAATAAGCATGTGTCATTCCTGTATAATAAACTCCTGAAACATTGGTGTTTTTTTAAACTGCTGTCTCTTTGTATATGATATGATAGGTAAAATGCATGACGTGACACAGAGCAGTTCTAGAAATGATGTTTATGTGCTCATGTACTCCTATATTGAGGCGGCAGAGGCTGACAACACTGCAAGCTTCAGTAGGCCTATTTGTATTAAATGAAACTGCATGTTTTTGCCATTAATTTACAGGAAGGGCGGACTGGGAAAAACAAAAAATTCTGTTAAAATTCTGGAAATTATTAGGGCGTATGTCTCAGAACAGTCAGTGCAATTTGGGAAAGAAATCAGTGAAATCTGTATGTGGATGTGTGTAAATATTCAAATGTAATTGCCTTTGTAATCGTTAAAAATTTCATAAGTAACTTTAATTTAATTACTAATTTTTTCTTCGTAACTGTAACTAATTACAGTTACATTCATTTTGTAATTAAATTACGTAATGCTGTTACATGTAACTAGTTACTCCCCAACACTGCCTTTTAGATGTCAGATAGATGTCAATTAGATGTCTTTTAGATGTTTATGATTTAGAAGGTATATAAAACTGACATCTGAAAGGCGTATGTCAGACGTTTGTAGATGGCAGATGCTTTCCAGATCAACAGTTCTTTAACAGACATCTTGCAGACGTAAGTGTGCTATCTGGGTAGTACCCTCCCCTGTCTACAACGTCACCGGGCCTCGTCCCGATCGGCCTGACGGAAAGTACGGCATGGCTCGTAACTCCCAAACGGTTGGTCGCAGAGCCACGTGCCTTATGTCACCGGAATCCTTGGCTCGAGCCGAACGAGACGCAGGTCTCAGATTGGCCCGTCGCTCTGACGAAATTTTCGGGTATTTTGGATTTTGTCGAAAACCTTCTTTTGCAACCTGGCGCCAGGTATTTGGCCCAGTCCCACCCAAATCAGCACAGAAAGCTTCTCTGGAGTCTGAGTGTCAATAATCATCCAAAAATAGAGGAAATTTCCATTCACCTTGGCGAGGGGACCTCAAAACGTGCTAAGGTGGCGTGTCCGAGGTGGCTCGAATGGCTATAACTCCAGGAAGGAGTGAGATCCCTTCACCCAAATCGGCACACCTGTGCAGGGGCTCAGTCCGAGGCCAGGTGAAAAGGGACGCGGCGACAGGCCACTAGGTGGCGCCGTAAGCTGAAAAATAGGGAAAATGTAATGTAAATGGACAATCAAACAAAGATGAAAACACCTGCAACACTGCGGGATGGTAGTACCCTCCCCTGTCTGCAACGTCACCGGGCCTTGTCCCGATCGGCCTGACGGTGGAACTGCAGCGACGGAAAGTACGGCATCGCTCGTAACTCCCAAACGGTTGGTCGCAGAGCCACGTGCCTTATGTCACCGGAATCCTTGGCTCGAGCCGAACGAGACGCAGGTCTCAGATTGGCCCGTCGCTCTGACGAAATTTTCGGGTATTTTGGATTTTGTCGAAAACCTTCTTTTGCAACCTGGCGCCAGGTATTTGGCCCAGTCCCACCCAAATCAGCACAGAAAGCTTCTCTGGAGTCTGACTGTCAATAATCATCCAAAAAAATAGGAAATTTCCATTCACCTTGGCGAGGGGACCTCAAAGCGTGCTAAGGTGGCGTGTCCGAGGTGGCTCGAATGGCTATAACTCCAGGAAGGAGTGAGATCCCTTCACCCAAATCGGCACACCTGTGCAGGGGCTCAGTCCGAGGCCAGGTGAAAAAGGGCGCGGCGACAGGCCACTAGGTGTCGCTGTAAGCGACAACAAAATTAATACGAATCGAAAAAAAGGACAACCAAACAACATGGAGACAGTTACAGCTAGGCTGCAGTCAGTCCAATCTACTTTCAAAGTAAGGTCTGCGCTATGTTCGAACTAAACTACCCACCAGGGTCCGATTTTTCAAGAGCGCAAGTGACTTTGTTTCACAGGCGCACAACACATATCTCGCATGTGACAGAACTCCCCATTCTGAAAGGAAAATAAATAAAAAACTGTAAAAACCTCTTCTGCTTTGTTTCACCAACAATTTCAGGGGAGAGCGCGAACGCAGTCCCCCACTACCATAAATTATGCAGTCGAGATTCCCGCATTTGGGGAATTCGCAGGGGTCAGCATGGCCGGAGTGCAATGGACAAGCCTCGCCCTGGGTGAACCGCCTTCTTGATCATGGTGTCTCCCCTGCCAGGTAAGTATGAAGGCCCAGGCGGTCAGCCAGAGGTCTGATTTGCATCTCTACCATCCTCACCAACGGTTAGCCCTCCGCCCCCCCTCCGGGAAAGGAAGGACGGGTGCCTTCCGTTACTGGCCTGGAAACTGCCAAGCTCATGGGCCGGTGCTTCCCAACGCCAGTTTTAGATGACTCTCTTTAAACAAACACACCTGATTCGATGCGTCACCTCGTCTGTGAAAGACTTCAAGACCTCAGGTGGGTGCATCGTTAGTGGAAGAGTCCAAGACCCCAGGTGGACACATCAGGAAAAAAGTTTGCAATAAACCACAGCATCTGCAATGGCAGCTCTCATTCCTTGTTCTGCTATTCGACACAATAAATGGCAATCCCCAAAAAGGGAAAGCACACCGTTCCTGGAGACACTGCAATACCAGGCCGATGCATGGAGTGGACGGAGCAAGCCCCGGCTCCAGCTCCGTGATCTAAAAATCCATTTAATATGTAGTCCCCGGATGGGGGACGTATCAGATATTAAACTGATAAGAACAGATTTTTTTTTTTTTTTTTTTTTTTTTTTTTTTTTTTTTTTTTTATTATACTTTCAACATTACATTCATTTTTCCACATTTAAATCATAATTATACCTCATTTCACATTCAGTAACATTTATCATAATACAGTTCAACTAAATCTTTCCACCTTTCCTTGGCTGCATGTTTCCCCCACCTTTGTACATCCCACTTAATCCTTCCCCTTAATTCAGCCTCCACTCCCTGTACTATCCCTTCTGCTGACCTCCTGCCCTTTCCTCTAATCCACTCTTGTCTTTCCTCCCATATCCCTTTCTTCACCAAACTCATTATTAACCAAAGCATAAACGCAACTTTCCCTTCCTCCCCCCCTTCTCCACAACAATATTCCTTGAGAAAAATACATAATCTAACCTTTTCTCCACCCCTCTGGAGTTTCTCCATGTTGCCATACATGCTTTAGGATTAACCCTCTGCCCTCCGTCCACCAAATCATGCCCTTGCAGGATCCCCTCCAACACCTGCAGACTACTATCCCCTTTATCCCCTAGCTGTATATTGAAATCCCCCCCCATTATAATTTGTTTATTGGTGGCACAAACTGTTAACAACATATCAAAAATTTCTTTCCTCTCCTCTGCTGTCTGAGGAGCATACACTGAAAGTAATCGGTATTCACCCCCTCTCCACTTCACATCTGCCCCAGCCACCCTCCCTTGAGAAACTGTAAAATGATTCTCAACCTCTATTCCCTGATCCCAAAACAATATCCCCACCCTGAAGAAAAAACCCCTCCCACACTCCATAATGCACCTCCCCTACCCCACTCTTCGGTAAATTTCCTTGCATCTTCAGAGCCTTTTAAATGAACTTTTTGCAAAAATAAATATTACACTTACAATTATGCAAAAAAGAAAACACAGCTCTCCGTTTCACAGCATCTCTTATACCCCTTACATTTATCGTCCCCACTGTCAGCTCCTCAGTAGACAGCCTTATTCGTTCTTTAATGTCCCTCCCATTTCTTGTCCTTCCAGGCTTGTGGCCTCACTCTCACTCACTCCTAAATCTGCCCACCTTACCGGTGTTGACTTGAGGCCATATGACTCCTCTTCCCGCTCTTCATTCCCCCTACCAACCATTTCCTCTGTCAGCTGGAATAAGGGCCTTGCATTGTCCATCTCAAGCCCATCTTGACTGTCAGTAGACGATGATTCCTCTGAAAAGCTCATCTTTAGACAGTCTCAGGCTTCCTCTTCTTACTTGGTCTCCCCTTTCTCTTTTCAGTTTTCCTGACCAGTTGGCTTTCCCTTGCATTAGCTGAGTCACTTTTACTCTCCTCTTCCATCTCCTCTTCTACTCCGTCCGCGCACTGCATGGGGCTTTGAACTGTTCCCCACTAAGTGCCTCCAAGAAAGCCGCCATCACATCTTCCACTTCCTCTTTGTTTCTTTGCCTCTTTCCATCCCAGCAGCTCCCATCTCCTCACCAGGCTCTATCATCCCCTTCTCCGTCACCTGTTGCTCGATGTAATCCTCTTTTGACTTTCCTCCCCCAACCGTCTGTCCTTCATGCCTTCCTCCCCTCTCACTCCTTCTCTGTACTGCTTTCGGCCACCTTTGCAATCTCTCATCAAGTGGTCTAATGAACCACAGCTGTGACAAGACTAGGAACAGTGCACTCTTTTGCAATGTGACCCAGCTGGGCACACTGCAAACACCTTTGCTCTTCACACCCGCCATCATTATGCCCATAACGTCTACACCTCCTACAAAAAGGAGGCTGTCTGGAGTAGAACAGATAGCCTTTGTCTGCCCCGATGTTAAAC
>NW_020529210.1:0-19993 GCF_003368295.1 Carassius auratus
TGTTAATTAAAGCTTAGTTAAAATATTTTAAACATTATTAATAAATATTTTTTTATTACATTTTTATTTTAAATTAGTTTATGTACTGTGAAAAAACATAAATAATAATATTTTCAATGATAGGAATAACTAACATAAAAAAGATTAATAAATTATCTGAAAAATAGATTGTTCATTGTTAGTTCATGTTAGTTAATGCATTAACTAATGTAAACCAAAGAGAGCTTATTCGCACTTTTCATGATCTATAACCATTTTAAAAAATACTTTTATTGATCTATAAACATTTCTGAAATTATTATATAAAACTATATTACCAGTAAAATTCATTAGCTTTTTAAAAATACATATTGTTTTACTTTGAAAGATTTTTATAAATAATTTAAATGCTTTATAGACGTTTCTAAAACAATTATT
The DNA here is from genome assembly GCF_003368295.1 of Carassius auratus. Lineage (NCBI taxonomy): Eukaryota > Metazoa > Chordata > Actinopteri > Cypriniformes > Cyprinidae > Carassius > Carassius auratus. The sequence goes on from NW_020529210.1 coordinate 418, forward strand.
TAAAAGTAATCCTATAGCTCCATCTGGTGGTGGCCATGATAGGTATTACACACTGCAAGTTTGGTGTTGCTATCTGAACCAGTCCGAATGAAGCGTTCCTAAATGGAGGGCAGAGAACAGGACAGACTGTGCATATACCTATGCAAGGCCAGGTTCACAAGCTCTATCTGTAATGCATATTTTTTTCAGAGCCCATGTTAATGGATCAGAGCATTCACACTGCACATGGTAAAAGATGTGAACAGAAAAGGTTAGAAGTAGAAAGGTGTGAAAAGAATGAATATCTAGCGCATGAGCATAGAGAGAGTTGTGAGTGCACAGGACACAGTTTGAGCAGAGGAAATGGTTTAAGTGCGCGCACGCTCTCCGAGCAAAAGCAGCATGTATCAGAGACGCGTTTTTTGTCAAAGTAAAGGAAATGTGCATGCAAGCGGAGAGATTCATGCTCGCACATTATTTTAATGTGTTTTTGCGTAACAATAACATGCTCTCGCTACTGCGTCTGCACCACATACACATACTGTATACACTCTGCAAACAGTGAACCTGTATAATCTATAACAAATCTATTTCAACACCTGAAGCATCGCTACAATGAGCTCAATGACCAATGCATGACAAGAAGACATGCCTAAAAATTCAGCACTCCTGAATATGAGTATTTCACTTCCAGCCATCGAGGAAAATTATATATATCACTCATAAATCATGAAATACCAGATCTATAGTATTTATTAAGATTGATGTGATTTGAAATTGGTAAAATGTACTTGGAAAAAAATGTCATCAGAATATCAACGTGCCTTATTATTATGTACTTTGTGAAAAAGCATTTTTAACAATTTTATTGATCTATAAGCATTTGTAAAATATGTTTGCCTGCATTACAGCTTAGTCTTTATCTGTGAGCTGAACTGTTTTACTGTTAAATCAGCAAGATTGTGTAAATTCAGGTCATGTCATGTCATGTCACAGAATGGCTGTCATAGGTCAGTATCAAATAAGTTTATAATTATTATCAGAATAAAAAAATATATACAAGTCATCGTGTATGTATTTTTAAAATCTTTTTTATTTTGCAATTTACATAATTCTTAACCTAATTATATAAAATCATTTTGTCTTGAGCCCTACAAATTGTACTAGGTTTTTTCGTCCCTAAAAATGATAGAAAATGATAGAGAGATTTCTTAAGCTGTAATGACTGAAAAAAATCAACAACACACAATTACAGTTTTTTTCTGGTGATTAAAGAGATGTTAACTCTCTCTCTCTCTCCCTATCTCTCTCTCATCTCTGTCAGGCAGGTCCTCAAGCACCCCCCCCCCCCCCCCCCTTCCCTCACACAGAGACAATGCCAGAGGAGTGAGATCAGATGTCTGACAGTTTATAATTTTATTTTAATCTACAGTGTTGTAAAGTTGTGAAAACTATGCATATTTCCTCAGAATCGCATGTTCTCTAAATGAAAAATGGTTTGAAATGTTTGGAAGCTGCAATTTAAAAATACCAGACAATTAATGTTTCCCTTTTTACTGTTATTTCAAAAAATTCACCACGGCAAAACCGTTCAAGCTATTCAAAATCCATTCGCAATTTAAGTTCCTCAATGTTTTTTCAACATGTAGACAAAGTTTTGGTGTGTATAGTGCACTTCCCCTGTGAGGAGTATGCATTAATTCACAGCCGAATTTGCCAAAAATACATATTCAAATCAAAATAGCTGACTTCCTGTTGGTCGTAGCTTATGACTGTGAATTAGAAAGATTGTCCGTCTTGATAAGAACAATTTATGTACCAAGTTTGGTGTCTGTAGCTAAAACTAACCCCCCCACTTTTGACAAAAGGTGGCGCTATAGAGTGCCTCTATCACGTCCTTTTAAAAGCTTATGCCATTGTCTAGATATCATTAATACGGATATGTGTTCTGAGTTTAATGTAAATCTGAGCTTGTTGTCTGCCTCAAAATCACCATAACAGAATATTCAAGTTTGACACGTTGCCATGGCAACACTATATTAGATATCAGTATACCCACAACAGATTTACATCAGCTGTATTTTGTCATTATTCTGATGAAGTTTTGAAGCAAATCGAGTAAAAAATAAGACGCTGAATTAAAAGAATTTTGAAAATGACACACTTCCTGCTGCCAGTTGGTGGCGCTGTAACTTTGACACCTTATAGTTACATATATGCGAGTAACATATTACAATAAACAAACCGATGAAGTTTGATGAAACTCAGGAAATGTACGCAGATGTTATTAGGCACTTCCTGTTTCAAATTTTGTGCCCCTAATTTCAACGCCTCACCACGGGCGAACCGTTCGAGATATCAAAAATCCCCTCGCAATTTTCATCCTCAATGTCTTGAGATCATGTTCACCAAGTTTTGTGACGAACAGGTGGAAAACCTCAGAGGAGTATTTCAAATTTCAGAGCATGCTTTTTTTAAACAGCCCTGAATAGCTGACTTCCTGTTGGGCGGAGCCTATGACATAGAGTGTGAAAGTTGTTCGGCTCAATGAGATCTATAAGTGTACTGAGTTTCATATAAATACATGTAAGTATGTGTGAGCTATGGTTCAGGATTTTCTGACGGTGTTCCAGGGGGCGCTGTAGAGCTCCTATGCCACGCCCGGGTTCCAGTCTCTGCGGCGACCTGATGGCCGCAGGTTCCAATGTGTATGCCAATTTTCAAGAGTTTTTGAGTATGTTAAGGCCCCCAAAAACCCCCGGAAGGTTAAAAAAAAATAAAAATAATAAGAATAATCCTTAGGGGAACAATAGGGCCCTGCGCCCATTGGCTCGGGCCCTAATAATAATAATAATAATAATAATAATAATAATAAACGGAGCAATTCCAAGAGGGTCCTCACACCATCGGTGCTCGGGCCCTAAATATAGCTGCAAGCAGCGATGGCGGGCTCAAGCCACCAATGCCATCGCCACCCCGGTGGCATCAGGTAAACTGTGCCCAGCGGGCACATGCATTCACAATATCCCTCTGGCAGTGAGGTTTTAAATGATATGGCAGTTAAAGGGTTAATCCGAATCATCTAGACTTTAAAATCACATTCACAGAACAATATATATATATATATATATATATATATATATAACTTTAGTAACACTTTACAATAAGATTTCATTTATAAACATTATGTTAACATGAACAATATTTATATAGCATTCATTCATGTCAGTTAATATTCCAAATTAAACATTAAAACATTGTTTTGTGATTTTTTTCCAAGCACATTTTACCAATTCCAAACCATATCAATCTTAATAACTACCATTATTTTTTATTTAATCATTTATGAGTGCTATACAATAGTCCAGGAAAGCTGGAAGAGAAAAACAGGTCAAGAAGAACTGACAAAAAGAATTGCAAAATAATTAGGAATTAATGTGAAGATTAATTTTTAGTCAATTCTGCAAGACAGACTTTCAGGAAAGGAGGTGGAATAAAAATGAGCTTCTAAATCTTAATCCCGGATTCTGGAAGATATATTCCTCAAACCATGGGACAAGAGGAGGTGGTGCTGGTCCTTCACGAGTCACTCTAATCTGTTAATTAAGCCTATATATAAAGTCTTAATATATAGTATTTCACAATACTTCATAGTATTCTAATTAAATAATTTTTTGGAATCTTAGATCTCTCAGAACCTGGCACATTGTAATTCTGAGACTCCAGGAAAGTGGCAGTTCTGTAAAATGTTGGCGCTGGAGACTAAATGCTCCCTGATAGTTTCACACCTAATTCACTTAACACACACACAAACACACACACACACACACACACACACATTAACCACAGTGACAGAGGGACAGAGTGACATCAGATGTATGATAGTTTTTTAATTTTCTATCATCCATATAATGTTGTATAGTCATGGAACTATGCATATTTCCTCAGAATGACTTGTCTGCTATGTGTACATTTTTTTGAAGTGTTTAGAAGCTGCACTTAAAAAATAAAAGACATTTACTGGTTACTTTTTTACTGTTATTTCAAAAAATCACCACGCAAAATCATTCAAGCTATCCAAAATTCATTCACACCTGTTCTGTAAGATAAATTCTTTAAACAGTGGTAAAAGAGGATGTGGTGCTGAACCTTCAAGAGTCACTCAAAACGTATCTGTCCATAAAGCTTATAAAGAATTATTCTTAATATACAGTTCACAATACTTCAGCTTGTTATTCTAATTAAGTGAGGGTCATTTTATCAGTAAAATACATAAAATACATATTATTTTTCTTTGAAAGATTTCTATAAATGATTTAAATCATACTTGTTTTACAATAATTATTTAAAAGTAATCCTATAGCTCCATCTGGTGGTCATTATTGGAACTAAGAATTGCAAGCTTGATTTATAAGTTATGATAGTTTTAATTTTATGCTGGCTCTTGAAAATGATAAAGCTATGAAACTTACTGTGCTTCCTTCAAATGATGACTTCTACGTATATAAAAAATTATGAAGAGTTGGAATGAAAAATTTTAAAGATATAGTAAAATAACGATTGTATTTTTTTATGTTACTTTAATAAATCGCTATGGCCACACCATTTAAGCTATCCTAAACCCATTCGCAATTTAACATCTTCAGTATATTAGCTTCATGTTAAAAAAGTTTGCTGTGAACTTGTGTCTTCTTGGAGGAGTATGAATTCATTTACAGGCTGATTTTATCATAAATCCACAATAAAATTTCTGAGTTCTGTATCAATCTGTGTTGTTGTTTGTTTTTTTTTTTGTTTTTTTATTTTTCATAGGAAGGTAACTGACCCTTTACTCTCCTTTTTAATAAATGTGCTTATAACCCAAGAACAAGCTTTTTATAGCTGTATTTATAAACTGCTTACTACTGACTATTAATATTGGGACAAGGCTTTATAAAGCATGAACTGAATATTTACTGTTTGAGTTTGAAATTATTATTTGCAGCACAAATAAGGTTTTTTAGGATTTTTAAAAATCCCTAAAACTGTCAGAAAAGGATAAGGCCTATAAGATTTTATGTGAGTGGCTAAATTTATTTGTTTTTATAACTATAATGCATAAACTATGAAATTATACAAAATGTATAAAAATGTACAACAGTTATTCTTTTCCAATGTTTTTTATTTATTTATTTATTTAATTTTTTTTTATTTTATTTACATTTCAAAACATTTGCCTACTGCAATCATTCTAAACAGCTTGAATAAAACCTGTCAATATTTATTATAGACCACTGTAACTGTGTATAATCTAACAAACAAGTTTATTATGAAAATAAAAGTGTACACCAGATAAATTGGACGATAAAGAAATTGCTAACAATAGTATAATAGAGCATGTTTTAGGTTTTTAGGCGTTTAGATGCAGAAATGGACAAATCAAATGTAAAATAAAATGTAATTGATTTAATTAAATATAGATTAAGTCTTGTTAGAGCAAAATAATAAATAAATAAATAAATAAATAAATAAATAAATACGTACACACATTAAAAAAAGCAGCCAAGATGAATGAGTTTCATTTTTTATATGGATCAAAATTGAAGACAGAAGCAGGTATATGCGGTCACTTAATATTAAAATCCAGTAGATCCATTTCAGATTTATTTCTCAACAGTTTATGTTCACGTGGCTGTTTTCGTTTATAGTCGCCAAGCTATTATGTATTTTGAAATAATCTTGTCCGTGATGTGTTCGTTCGTACGACGAAAGGCAGAATCCTGCAGCTCGAGAGAGAAATGTTATTCTGCCAGTCGCGCTTTCAAATAGTCTTGCACACTTAAACGGGTCACAAACACCTGCATTTAGCTCTTGTAGTGTTACAATGGGTTTATTGTGTGCATTTGTGGTAATATTTTATTTAAAAAAGCTCTTAAACAAGAATAAATTCGTTTGTTTTGAGCTCGACACTGTACGCGCTGATCGGAGGCGGTGGTTTCAGATAGGCAGCCGCAAATAATTCATTTTCACACAAACAGTTCAAAAACATCTGAATTTAGCTCTTGGTGTGTTCTAATTGGTTGATTGTGTGATATCGCTGTAATAATTTATTTTTAAAAGCTTTAAAACAGGAATAAATTCGTTTTTTCTGAGCTCTTTACTCCAGACGCTCGTGATCACAGCGGTGATTCATCTCTCCTATTTCTCACGTATCTCTGGCCAGAAATAATTTATCCATGAGCCCTGAACCGGTAATAATCAGATATGTTGGTTTAGCTTGTCAGTGTGAATTAAATCTAAGTATTTATTTGTATTTTTAACCGATTTAAAAGTGAAAGTAAAAGTCCGGGAATTGAACCTGTAGGGGCGCTATTTCTCTCAGACAATGGAAGTCTGAAGCACATATACTCAAACAGAGGGACAGAGTGAGATGAGATGTCTGACAGTTTTTTAATTCTCTGTTATCCATACAGTGTTGTAAAGTCGTGAAACTATCCATATTTACTCAGAATGACTTTTTTTTCTGTACGAAAAAAGGTTTTGAAGTGTTTGGAATTTAAAAATGCAGAAAAATTAATAATTCCATTTTTACTGTCATTTAAAAAAATCACCACGACAAAACCGTTTAAGCTATCCAAAATCCATTGGCAATTTAAGTTGTTTAAAATGTTTTGGCATCATGTAGACAAAGTTTGGTGTGTATAGTGTTACTCTCCTCTGAGCAGTATGCATTAATTCACAGCTAAATGTAAAAAAAATTCCACATTCAAATCAAAATAGCTGACTTCCTGTTGATCGTAGCTGATGACTGTGAATTAGAAAGTTGTCCGTCTTGATAAGAAAAATTTTTGTACCGAGTTTGGTGTCTGTAGCTAAAACTAACCCCGCCACTTTTGACAAAAGGTGGCGCTATAGAGTGCCTCTTCCATGCCCTCTTATGAACTTTTGCCAGTGTCTAGTTATCATAAATACTGATATGTGTTCTGAGTTTGATGAAATTCTAAGCATGTTATATGCCTCAAAATCACCTGAGAAGTATTCCAGTTTAACATGTTGCCACGGCAACAATATTTTTAGATATCAATATCCCCCCAGCAGATTTATATCGGCTGTGTTTTAACATTATTCTGATGAAGTTTGAAGCAAATCGAGTAAAAATAAGATGCTGAATTCAAATCATTTTGAAAATGACACACTTCCTGCTGCCAGTTGGTGGCGCTATAACTTTGACTCCTAATAGTCACATATATGCGATCGACATCATACAACGAATAATCTGATGCAGTTTGATTAAAATCAGGAAATGTATGTGGATGGTATTAGACACTTCCTGTTTCTCATTTCTCGCCATAATTTCAACACCTCGCCACGAGCAAACCGTTCGAGATATCAAAAATCCCCTGGCAATTTTTCATCCCCAATGTCTTGAGATCATGTTGACCGAATTTGGTGGCAATCGGCAAAAAAACCTATGACAAGTATTTCAAATTCCAGAGCATGCGCTTTTTACATAACTCTAAATAGCTGACTTCCTGTTGGGCGGAGCCGAATGACATGCAGTACGAAAGTTGTTCAGCACGATGAGATCTATATGTGTACTGAGTTTCATATTAATACGAGCAAGTATGTGTGAGCTATACATCAACATTTATGACTGTGTTCCAGGGGGCGCCATAGAGCCCCTGTGCCACGCCCGGGTCCCAGCCTCTGCAGGCTCCTAAAGGCCACAGATTCCAAAGTGTGCGCAAATTTTCAAGAGTTTTTGAGTATGTTAAGGACCCCAAAAGCCCCCACAACTTTGACGAAAAATATGAATACTAAACCCTAAATATCCAACTTCCTGTTGGGCGGAGCCTATGACATGCAGTACAAAAGTTGTTTGGTTTGATGAGATCTACATGTGTACCGAGTTTCGTGTGTCTACGTGCAAGTATGTATGATATATGGCCCTCAGTATTCCAGGGGGCGCTGTAGAGCCCCTGTGCCACGCCCGTGTATCAGTCTCTGCCCGGCCCTAATGGCCGCAGGTTCCAATGTGTGTGCCAATTTTCAAGACTTTTTAAGCATGTTAAGGGCCCCAAAAGCCCCCGAAACCTTGAAGAAAAATAATAATAATAACAAAATATAGCTGCAAGCAGCGATGTCGGGCTCAAGCCATCAATGCAACGCTACCCCGGTGGCATCAGGAAAACTGTGCCCAGCGGGCATAAGCATTTACAGTAACCCTCTGACAATACAATTTTAAGGGATGTGGCAGTTAAAGGGTTAATCCGACCAATCTAGACTTTGAAATCACATACACAGAACAATATATATAACTTTAGTAACACATTATTTTTATATTTATAAAAAATTTATAAGGTGTGCATTATAGCCATCACCTATATGAACACATTACAATTGTTTTGTGACTGCAAGTCTTTCTTCTCAAATGCTATTGAGCTTCAAATTTGCATTTGAGCCCATGTGAAATAGTAGCATAATTTACATATGACTTACAGTTTGTTGTAATAAATATCAAACATTCAAATTAATTGTGCATTATAGCTGTCACCTAGATGAACAATTACAGTTGTTTTTGAAAGTCATTCTCTTCAAATGCTACTGACGTTAGAAAAGTGTATAACAATATCACATGTAACTTTAGAGACCGTCCCTAAATTTGAGACTCTCGAATGTCCAATGTCAAGACAGCTTTATGCCTGTTTTTTTTTTTTCTTTCTTTAGTTTTCTTTTCTCTGTGCCGGATTGCTGATGTCCTATACCCAGGCATAGATGTCCATCCATCAATTACAAACATTCAGCCGCAAACATGTGGTGTGATCTGTCACGAGCGCGGATGGGAGAATGGCGCATGTTTTTTTTTTTTTTTTTTTTTTTTTTTTTTGAGCAACTGGGATGGTGCCCCTTCTGGGATTTGGTGCCCTGCGAATACTGCATACTCTGCATATAGGGAGCGGCGGTACTATCTGGAAGATATATTCCTCAAACCATCGTACAAGAAGTGGTGATGCTAGTCCTTCAAGAATCGCTCAAAAGCTATTTAAGTGTACAGTTTCCTTTTATTGCATCTTGAAATAAATATTTCTGAATTCTGAATCAATCTGGGTTGTGTTTATTTATTTATTTATTTTATGAGACAACTGAGACTTTAATCTCCTTTGTAATATATGTGCTTTTAAACCAAGAACAATTTATTTATAGATTTATTACTGCTTTATAATGACTATTATTAAGCGAAAAGGCTTTATAATCATGAACTATTTACTAATGCTTAGCTAATGAGTGCCATTATTATAAAGTGTTACCAATGCATTTACTAATGTTAACAAATTAGACATTATTTTACAGTGTTACCAAATCCTTAAATAATTTATTAGTGTTTTGTAATGATTTTAATAACCTATAAGCATTTGTGAAATAGTTTTGCTTGCATTGCAGCTTTATCTGTCAGTTTAAGAGTTTTACTGTTACATCCATGAGATTAATAAATGTCATGTCACGTCACAGTTTGTCATAGGTCAGTATCAAATGAGTTTTAAATTATTATTTGCAGCATAAATAAGGATTCTTAGGATGTTTTTAAATCCCTAAAACTGCCAGAAAAGGATAAGGCCTAAGAGATTTCTTAACCTGTAATGAAAGGAAAAAAACGCCACCATTAGCAACAACAAAAACAATAACAATTTAAAATACAGATATTTTTTTCCTGATTATTAAAGGGATGATTAGGTCTCTCTCTCTCTCTCTCTCTCTCTGCCAGACAGCCCCTCCCTACAGTCCACACACACTGTCAGTCACCAAAAATTCACAGTCACCAACCCCCTCACACTCCCCCTCCCTCTCCCCCTCCCTTTCCTCACACAGACAGAGTGGCCAGAGTGAGATCATGTCAGTTGAGAAGTCTGACAGTTTTCACATTTTCTTTTACCCATACAGTGTTGTAAAGTCGTGAAACTATGCATATTTCCTCAGAATGATTTGATATCTGTATGAAAAAATGCTTTGAAGTGTTTGGAAGCTGCAATTTAAAAATACAAGACAATTAATGTTTCCCTTTTTTACTGTCATTTCAAAAAATCACCACGACAAAACCGTTCAAGCTAACCAAAATCTGTTCGCAATTTAAGTTCCTCGATGTTTTTTCTTCATGTAGACAAAGTTTGGTGTGTATAGTGTACTTCCCCTGTGAGGAGTATTCATTAATTCACAACTGTAAAATCTCAAAAAATACACATTAAAATCAAAATAGCCGACTTCCTGTTGGTCGTAGCTGATAACTGTGAATTAGAAAGTTGTCCGTCTTGATAAGAACAATTTATGTACCAAGTTTGGTGTCTGTAGCTAAAACTAACCCCCCCACTTTTGACAAAAGGTGGCGCTATAGAGTGCCTCATTCACGCCCTTTTAAAAGCTTTTGCCATTGTCTAGCTATCACTAATACTGATATGTGTTTTGAGTTTCATGTAAATCTGAGGTTGTTATCTGCCTCAAAATCACCATAACAGAATATTCAAGTTTGACACGTTGCCATGGCAACACTATATCAGATATCAATATCCCCACAACAGATTTTCATCGGCCGTGTTTTGTCATTATTCTGATGAAGTTTTAAGCAAATCGAGTAAAAATAAGATGCTGAATTCAAAGCATTTGGAAAATGACACACTTCCTGCTGCCAGTTGGTGGCGCTATAACGTTGACTCTTAATAGTCACATATATACAATCGGTATCATACAACGAACAAACCCATGAAGTTTGATCAAATTCAGGAAATGTATGTGGATGTTATTAGACATTTCCTGTTTCTCATTTCTCGCCATAAGTTCCACGCCTCGCCACGGGCAAACCGTTCGAGATATCAAAAATCCCCTCGCAATTTTTCATCCTCAATGTCTTGAGATCATGTTCACCGAGTTTCGTGGCGAACGGGTTGAAAACCTCAGAGGAGTATTTCAAATTCCAGAGCATGCTTTTTTTAAACAGCCCTGAATAGCTGATTTCCTGTTGGGCGGAGCCTATGACATAAAGTGTGAAAGTTGTTCAGCTCAATGAGATCTATAAGTCTACTGAGTTTCATATAAATACATGCAAGTGTGTGTGAGCTATGGTTCAAGATTTCTGACTGTGTTCCAGGGGGCGCTGTAGAGCCCCTGTGCCACGCCCGGGTCCCAGCCTCTGCGGCGTCCTGATGGCCGCAGATTCCAATGTGTGTGCCAATTTTCAAGAGTTTTTGAGCATGTTAAGGCCCCCAAAAACCCCCGGAAGGTTTAATAAAAAATAAAAATAATAATAATAAATATAGCTGCAAGCAGCGATGGCGGGCTCAAGCCGTCAGTGCAACACCACCCCGGTGGCATCGGGAAAACTGTGCCCAGCGGGCATAAGCATTTACAGTAACCCTCTGGCAATCAAATTTTAAGGGATATGGCAGTTAAAGGGTTAATCCGACCCGTCTAGACTTTGAAATCACATACACAGAACAATATATATAACTTTAGTAACACTTTATTTTAATATATATAAAAAATTTATAAGTTGTGCATCGTAGCTGACACCTAAATGAACACATTACAATTGGTTTATGACTGCAAGTCTTTCTCCTCAAATGCTATTGAGCTTCAAATTTGCTTTTGAGCCCATGTGAAAAAGTAGCATAATTTACATATGACTTACAGTTTGTTTTAATAAATATCAAACATTCAATTTAATGGTGCATTATAGCTGTCACCTAGATGAACAATTACAGTTGTTTTTATGACTGTAAGTCATTCTCTTCAAATGCTACTGACGTTAGAAAAGTGTATAACAATATTACATGAAACTTTAGAGACGGCCCCTAAATTTGAGACTCTCGAATGTCCAATGCCAAGCCAACTTTATGCCTGTTTTTGTTTTGTTTTTTACTTTATTTTTCTTTTCTCTGTGCCGGATTGCTGATATCTTTTACCCGGGCATAGATGTCCATCCATCAATTACGAACATTCATCCGCAAATGTCCGAGTGGTCGCGAGCGCGGATGGGAGAATGGCGCATGTTTTATTTTTTTTGAGCTACTGGGATGGTGCCCCCTCTGGGAGTTGGTGCCCTACGAAGACTGCGTATTCTGCATATAGGGAGCGGCGGTACTATCTGGAAAATATATTCCTCAAACCGTCGTACAAGAGGAGGTGATGCTAGTACTTCAAGAATCTCTCAAAACCTATCTGTTCATAAAGCCTATATATAAAGTCTTAATATAGTATTCCACAATATGTTGTGCTATTCTAATATTATTGTGGTTTTTTACTGACATTGTTATTTGCTGTTATTTTTTGTTTTAATATTGTTACTGTTGTTACTTGTTGTACGGTGACCTTGAGTGGTTTGAAAGGCACCTTAAATAAAATGTATTATTATTATTATTATTATTATTAGCTGTACACTTAAAAAAAATAAATATAAACTTATGCAATTGTATATATATATATATATATATATATATATATATATATATATATATATATATATATATATATATATATATATATAGTGTACAGTTTTCTTTTATTGCATCTTGAAATAAATGTTTCTGAGTTCTGTGTTTGTTTGTTTTTTTTTTTTTTTTTTTTAGGAAGATTGCAGCCTTTAATCTCCTCAAAATAAATGTGCATATAAACCATGAACAATTTAATTATAGCTGTATTTATAAAATGCTTACTAATGACTATTAATTTTGGGAGTAGGCTAGCAACAGTTGATGTTGAGGCCTAAGATATTTCTTAAGCTGTAATGATGAAAAAACAACAACAACACAAAATTGCTTTTTTTTCTGCTGGTGATTAAAGAGATGATTAAGTCTCCCTCCATCTCTCTCTCTCTGACACCAAGCCCATCCCCTCTCCCACACATTCACACAAACTCAGCACACACACTTAACACACACACACTTAACACACAAACACACACACACACACATTACCCAGAGGGACAGAGTGACATCAGATGTATGGTAGTTTTTTTAATTTTCTATCATCCATATAGTGTTGTATAGTCATGAAACTATGCATATTTCCTCAGAATGACTTGTCTTCTATGTGTACATTTTGTTGAAGTGTTTAGAAGCTGCACTTAAAAAAATAAAAGACATTTACTGGTTCCTTTTTTACTGTTATTTCAAAAAATCACCATGACAAAACCCTTCAAGCTATCCAAAATTCATTCGCACCTGTTCTGTAAGATAAATTCTTTAAACAGTGGTAAAAGAGGATGTGGTGCTGATCCTTCAAGAGTCACTCCAAACTTATCTGTCCATAAAGCCTATAAAGAATTATTCTTAATACACAGTATTTCACAATACTTCAGCATATTATTCTAATTAAGTGAGGGTCATTTTATCAGTAAAATACATATTATTTTTCTTTGAAAGATTTCTATAAATGATTTAAATCATACTTGTTTCTACAATAATTATTTAAAAGTAATCATATATCGCCATCTGGTGGCCATTATTGGTACTAAGAATTGCAAGCTTGATTTATATGTTATGATAGTTTTAATTTTAAGCTGGCTCTTGAAAATGATAAAGCTATGAAACTTGCTGTGCTTCTTTCAAATGATGACTTCTACGTATATAAAAAATTGTGAAGAGTTGGAATGAAGAATGTTAAAGATATAGTAAAATAACTATTGTATTTTTTTATGTTACTTTAATAAATCGGTATGGCCACACCATTTAAGGTATCCTAAACCCATTCACAATTTAACATCTTCAGTATATTGGCATCATGTTGAAAAAGTTTGGTGTGAACTACTTGTGTCTTCTTGGAGGAGTATGATTCATTTACAGGCTGAGTTTATCATAAATCCACAATACAATTTCTGAGTTCTGTATCAATCTGTGTTGTTGTTTTTTTATTTTTATTTTTTTATTTTTCATAGGAAGATAACTGACCCTTTACTCTCCTTTTTAATAAATGTGCTTATAAACCAAGAACAAGCTATTTATAGCTGTATTTATAAGCTGCTTACTACTGACTATTAATATTGGGACAAGGCTTTATAAAGCATGAACTGACTATTTACTAATGAGTGCAGTTATTATAAAGTGTTACCAATGCATTTACTAATGTTAACAAATTAGACATTATTTTACAGTGTTATAAAATCCTTGAATGACTTATAAGCATTTGTGAAAGTTCTGCTTGCATTACAGCTTAGTCTTCATCTGTGAGCTGAACAGTTTTACTGTTACATCCATGAGATTATGTAAATTAAGATAAATGTCATGTCACAGGATGGAATAGGTCAGTATCAAATGAGATTTAAATTATTATTTGCAGCACTTTTCTTTCTGGTGATTAAAGAGATGATTAAGTCTCTCTCTCTCTCTCTCTTTCTCTCTCTCATTGTGTCTGCCACTCAGCTCATGCCCATCCCCCAATCACAGACACACACACACACACGCACACACACACACTCAGTCAGCACACATACATTCCTCAAACAGAGGGACAGAGTGAGTTGAGATGTCTGACAGTTTTTTAATTTTCTTTTAATCATACAGTGTTGTAAAGTCATGAAACTATGCATATGTCCTCAGAATGATTTGATCTCTGTATGATTTTTTTTTTAAGTGTTTGGAAGCTGCAATTTAAAAATACAAGACAATTAATGATTCCCTTTTTACTGTCATTTCAAAAAATCACCACGACAAAACCGTTCAAGCTAACCAAAATCCGTTCGCAATTTAAGTTCCTCAATGTTTTTTCAACATGTAGACAAAGTTTGGTGAGTATAGTGAACATTTCCTGTGAGGAGTATGCATTAAATCAGAGCTCAATTTAAATATTCAAATCAAAATAGCCGACTTCCTGTTGGTCGTAGCTGATGACTGTGAATTAGAAAGTTGTCCGTCTTGAAAAGAACAATTTATGTACCAAGTTTGGTGTCTGTAGCTAAAACTAACCCCCCCACTTTTGACAAAAGGTGGCGCTATAGAGTGCCTCCTTCACGCCCTTTTAAAAGCTTTTGCCATTGTCTAGCTATCACTAATACTGATATGTGTTTTGAGTTTCATGTAAATCTGAGCTTGTTGTCTGCCTCAAACTCACCATAACAGAACATTCAAGTTTGACACGTTGCCATGGCAACACTATATCAGATATCAATATCCCCACAACAGATTTACATCGGCCATGTTTTGTCATTATTCTGATGAAGTTTTAAGTAAATAGAGTAAAAATAAGATGCTGAATTCAAAGCAT
Organism: Carassius auratus; assembly: GCF_003368295.1. Taxonomy (NCBI): domain Eukaryota; kingdom Metazoa; phylum Chordata; class Actinopteri; order Cypriniformes; family Cyprinidae; genus Carassius; species Carassius auratus. The sequence goes on from NW_020529210.1 coordinate 15,622, forward strand.
TTGGAAAATGACACACTTCCTGCTGCCAGTTGGTGGCGCTATAATGTTGACTCTTAATAGTCACATATATGCGATCGGTATCATACAACGAACAAACCAATGAAGTTTGATCAAATTCAGGAAATGTATGTGGATGTTATTAGACATTTCCTGTTTCTCATTTCTCGCCATAATTTCAACGCCTCGCCACGGGCAAACCGTTCGAGATATCAAAAATCCCCTCGCAATTTTCCATCCCCAATGTCTTGAGATCATGTTGACCGAGTTTGGTGGCAATCAAGTAAAAGACCTATGACAAGTATATCAAATTCCAGAGCATGCTTTTTATAAACAGCCCTAAATAGCTTACTTCCTGTTGGGCGGAGCCTATGACATAGAGTGCGAAAGTTGTTCGGCTCAATGAGATCTATAAGTGTACTGAGTTTCATATAAATACATGAAAGTGTGTGTGAGCTATGGTTCAAGATTTCTGACTGTGTTCCAGGGGGCGCTGTAGAGCCCCTGTGCCACGCCCGGGTCCCAGTCTCTGTGGCGTCCTGATGGCCGCAGATTCCAATGTGTGTGCCAATTTTCAAGAGTTTTTGAGCATGTTAAGGCCTCCAAAAACCCCCGGAAGGTTTAATAAAAAATAAAAAAAATAATAATAAGAAGAAGAATAATCCTTAGAAGAACAATAGGGCTCTTCGCCCCTTCGGGCTTGAGCCCTAATAATTAAAGCTGCAAGCATCGATGATCGGGCCCTCGCACCCGGGCTCACCGCCAGCAAGCGGCTTTAGTAAAAAAAGCGAACGGCGAGAAATATGCATTTAAAGTCGTAAATATAAGTGGAATATGTCAAAGTCATTTATATGTGCCAATCTTCTTTTTGCCAGCAGGTGGCGCTATCATTATAATGGAATATTTTCCTTCAGATGTGTTCAGGCCAAGACTCTTATCAAACATTTGAAGTTTGGGGAAGATCGAATATTTTATGCCTGAGTTACAACAACTTCTCTTCCTATGGCGAGACATCAATTTTGTCATGGCGCCATGGACACGACCCTTAACAAAAACTCAAGATAGACTGACCACGAAAAAGACATTAATGTCAAAAAATTTCTAGGAGTAGTTTGTCGCAGTGTAAAATATGACACTTCCTGTTGCCAATAGGGGGCACTATATATCTTTGTTGTTCTGTCCTTTCATCTGCTCACTGCATTTGTTAACTGTGTCCTTACAAGTGGTTTTTAAAAGTAAAAATTACTTCAATTTCAGTCTCTTTCAATATAAGTGTTTATATAAATGTTAATTAAAGCTTAGTTAAAATATTTTAATACATTATTAATAATATTTTTTTTATTACATTTTTATTTTAAAATTAGTTTATGTACTGTGAAAAAACATAAATAATAATATTTTTAATGATAGGAATAACTAACATAAAAAAGATTAATAAATTATCTGAAAAATAGATTGTTCATTGTTAGTTCATGTTAGTTAATGCATTAACTAATGTAAACCAAAGAGAGCTTATTCGCACTTTTCATGATCTATAACCATTTTTAAAAATACTTTTATTGATCTATAAACATTTCTGAAATTATTATATAAAACTATATTACCAGTAAAATTCATTAGCTTTTTAAAATACATATTGTTTTACTTTGAAAGATTTTTATAAATGATTTAAATGCTTTATAGACGTTTCTAAAACAATTATTTAAAAGTAATCCTATAGCTCCATCTGGTGGTGGCCATGATAGGTATTACACACTGCAAGTTTGGTGTTGCTATCTGAACCAGTCCCGAATGAAGCGTTCCTAAATGGAGCAGGAGAACAGGACAGACTGTGCATATACCTATGCAAGGCCAGGTTCACAAGCTCTATCTGTAATGCATATTTTTTTCAGAGCCCATGTTAATGGATCAGAGCATTCACACTGCACATGGTAAAAGATGTGAACAGAAAAGGTTAGAAGTAGAAAGGTGTGAAAAGAATGAATATCTAGCGCATGAGCATAGAGAGAGTTGTGAGTGCACAGGACACAGTTTGAGCAGAGGAAACGAGTTTTAAGTGCGCGCACGCTCTCCGAGCAAAAGCAGCATGTATCAGAGGACGCGTTTTTTGTCAAAGTAAAGGAAATGTGCATGCAGCGGAGAGATTCATGCTCGCACATTATTTTAATGTGTTTTTGCGTAACAATAACATGCTCTCGCTACTGCGGTCTGCACCACATACACATACTGTATACACTCTTCAAACAGTGAACCTGTATAATCTATAACAAATCTATTCAACACCTGAAGCATCGCGTACAATGAGCTCAATGACCAATGCATGACAAGAAGACATGCCTAAAAATTCAGCACTCCCTGAATATGAGTATTTCACTTCCAGCCATCGAGGGACAATTATATATATCACTCATAAATCATGAAATACCAGATCTATAGTATTTATTAAGATTGATGTGAATTTGAAATTGGTAAAATGTACTTGGAAAAAAATGTCATCAGAATATCAACGTGCCTTATTATTATGTACTTTGTGAAAAAGCATTTTTAACAATTTAATTGATCTATAAGCATTTGTAAAATATGTTTGCCTGCATTACAGCTTAGTCTTTATCTGAGTGAGCTGAACTGTTTTACTGTTTAAATCAGCAAGATTACAAATTGTACTAGGTTTTTTTTCGTCCCTAAAAATGATAGAAAATGATTAGAGAGATTTCTTAAGCTGTAATGATGAAAAAAAATCAACAACACACAATTACAGTTTTTTTTTCTGGTGATTAAAGAGATGTTAACTCTCTCTCTCTCTCCCTATCTCTCTCTCTCTCTGTCAGGCAGGTCCTCAAGCACCCCCCCCCCCTTTCCCTCACACAGAGACAATGCCAGAGAGTGAGATCAGATGTCTGACAGTTTTATAATTTTATTTTAATCTTACAGTGGTTGTAAAGTTGTGAAACTATGCATATTTCCCTCAGAATCGCCATGTTCTCTAAATGAAAATGGTTTTGAAATGTTGGAAGCTGCCAATTTAAAAATAACCAGACAATTAATGTTTCCCTTTTTACTGTATTTCAAAAATCACCACGGCAAAACCGGTTCAAGCTATCCAAAATCCATTCGCAATTTAAGTTCCTCAATGTTTTTTCAACATGTAGAAAAAGTTTGGTGTGTATAGTGCACTTCCCCTGTGAGGAGTATGCATTATTCACAGCCGAATTTGCCAAAAAATACATATCAAAAATCAAATAGCTGACTTCCTGTTGGTCGTTACTTATGCACTGTGAATTAGAAAATTTGTCCGTCTTGATAAGAACAATTTATGTACCAAGTTGGTGTCTGTAGCTAAAACTAACCCGCCCCCCTCACACTTTTGACAAAAGGTGGCGCTATAGAGTCCTCTATCACGTCCTGTTTAAAGCTTATGCCATTGTCTAGATATCATTAATACGGATATGTGTTCTGAGTTTAATGTAAATCTGAGCTTGTTGTCTGCCTCAAAATCACCATAACAGAAATTCAAGTTTGACACGTTGCCATGGCAACACTATATTAGATATCAGTATACCCACAACAGATTTACATCAGCTGTATTTTGTCATTATTCTGATGAAGTTTGAAGCAAATCGAGTAAAAATAAGACGCTGAATTAAAAGAATTTTTGAAAATGACACACTTCCTGCTGCCAGTTGGTGGCGCTGTAACTTTGACACCTTATAGTTACATATATGCGAGTAACATATTACAATAAACAAACCGATGAAGTTTGATGAAACTCAGGAAATGTACGCAGATGTTATTAGGCACTTCCTGTTTCAAATTTTGTGCCCTAATTTCAACGCCTCACCACGGGCGAACCGTTCGAGATATCAAAAATCCCCTCGCAATTTTTCATCTCAATGTCTTGAGATCATGTTCACCAAGTTTTTGTGGCGAACGGTGGAAAACCTCAGAGGAGTATTTCAAATTCCAGAGCATGCTTTTTTTAAACAGCCCTGAATAGCTGACTTCCTGTTGGGCGGAGCCTATGACATAGAGTGTGAAAGTTGTTCGGCTCAGTGAGATCTATAAGTGTACTGAGTTTCATTAAATACATGTAAGTATGTGTGAGCTATGGTTTCAGGATTTTCTGACGGTGTTCCAGGGGGCGCTGTAGAGCTCCTATGCCACGCCGGGGTTCCAGTCTCTGCGGCGACCTGATGGCCGCAGGTTCCAATGTGTATGCCAATTTCAAGAGTTTTTGAGTATGTTAAGGCCCCCAAGGTTAAAAAAAAAAAATAATAATAAGAATAAATCCTTAGGGGAACAATAGGGCCCTGCGCCCATTGGCTCGGGCCCTAAATATAGCTGCAAGCAGCGATGGTGGGCTAAAGCCATCAGTGCA
>NW_020529211.1:0-44137 GCF_003368295.1 Carassius auratus
TAAGTGTGTGCATCGTAGCTGACACCTAAATGAACACATTACAATTGGTTTATGACTGCAAGTCTTTCTCCTCAAATGCTATTGAGCTTCAAATTTGCTTTTGAGCCCATGTGAAAAAGTAGCATAATTTACATATGACTTACAGTTTGTTTTAATAAATATCAAACATTCAATTTAATGGTGCATTATACGCTGTCACCTAGATGAAACAATTACAGTTGTTTTATGATGTAAGTCATTCTCTTCAAATGCTACTGACGTTAGAAAAGTGTTATAACAATATTACATGAACTTTAGAGACGGCCCCTAAATTTGAGACTCTCGATGTCCAATGCCAAGCCAACTTTATGCCTGTTTTTGTTTTGTTTTTACTTTATTTCTTTCTCTGTGCCGGATTGCTGATATGCTTTTACCCGGGCATAGATGTCCATCCATCAATTACGAACATTCATCGCGCAAATGTCCGAGTGGTCGCGAGCGGCGGATGGGAGAATGGCGGCATGTTTTATTTTTTTTGAGCTACTGGGATGGTGCCCCCTCTGGGAGTTGGTGCCCTACGAAGACTGCGTATTCTGCATATAGGGAGCGGCGGTACTATCTGGAAAATATATTCCTCAAACCGTCGTACAAGAGGATGGTGATGCTAGTACTTCAAGAATCTCTCAAAACCTATCTGTCATAAAGCCTATATATAAAGTCTTAATATAGTATTCCACAATATGTTGTGCTATTTCTAATATTATTGTGGTTTTTTACTGACATTGTTATTTGCTGTTATTTTTTGTTTTAATATTGTTACTGTGTTACTTGTTGTACGGTGACCTTGAGTGGTTTGAAAGGCACCTTAAATAAAATGTATTATTATTATTATTATTATTATTAGCTGTACACTTAAAAAAAATAAATATAAACTTATGCAATTGTATATATATATATATATATATATATATATATATATATATATATATATATATATATATATATATATATATATATAGTGTACAGTTTCTTTTATTGCATCTTGAAATAAATGTTTTCTGAGTTCTGTGTTTGTTTGTTTTTTTTTTTTTTTTTTTAGGAAGATTGCAGCCTTTAATCTCCTCAAAATAAATGTGCATATAAACCATTGAACAATTTAATTATAGCTGTATTTATAAAATGCTTACTAATGACTATTAATTTTGGGAGTAGGCCTAGCAACAGTTGATGTTGAGGCCTAAGATATTTCTTAAGCTGTAATGATGAAAAAACAACAACAACACAAAATTGCTTTTTTTTCTGCTGGTGATTAAAGAGATGATTAAGTCTCCCTCCATCTCTCTCTCTCTGACACCAAGCCCATCCCCTCTCCCACACATTCACACAACTCAGCACACACACTTAACACACACACACTTAACACACAAACACACACACACACACATTACCCAGAGGGACAGAGTGACATCAGATGTATGGTAGTTTTTTAATTTTCTATCATCCATATAGTGTTGTATAGTCATGAAACTATGCATATTTCCTCAGAATGACTTGTCTTCTATGTGTACATTTTGTTGAAGTGTTTAGAAGCTGCACTTAAAAAAATAAAAGACATTTACTGGTTCCTTTTTTACTGTTATTTCAAAAAATCACCATGACAAAACCCTTCAAGCTATCCAAAATTCATTCGCACCTGTTCTGTAAGATAAATTCTTTAAACAGTGGTAAAAGAGGATGTGGTGCTGATCCTTCAAGAGTCACTCCAAACTTATCTGTCCATAAAGCCTATAAAGAATTATTCTTAATACACAGTATTTCACAATACTTCAGCATATTATTCTAATTAAGTGAGGGTCATTTTATCAGTAAAATACATATTATTTTCTTTGAAAGATTTCTATAAATGATTTAAATCAATACTTGTTTCTACAATAATTATTTAAAAGTAATCATATATCGCCATCTGGTGGCCATTATTGGTACTAAGAATTGCAAGCTTGATTTATATGTTATGATAGTTTTAATTTTAAGCTGGCTCTTGAAAATGATAAAGCTATGAAACTTGCTGTGCTTCTTTCAAATGATGACTTCTACGTATATAAAAAATTGTGAAGAGTTGGAATGAAGAATGTTAAAGATATAGTAAAATAACTATTGTATTTTTTTATGTTACTTTAATAAATCGGTATGGCCACACCATTTAAGGTATCCTAAACCCATTCACAATTTAACATCTTCAGTATATTGGCATCATGTTGAAAAAGTTTGGTGTGAACTACTTGTGTCTTCTTGGAGGAGTATGATTCATTTACAGGCTGAGTTTATCATAAATCCACAATACAATTTCTGAGTTCTGTATCAATCTGTGTTGTTGTTTTTTTATTTTATTTTTTATTTTTCATAGGAAGATAACTGACCCTTTACTCTCCTTTTTAATAAATGTGCTTATAAACCAAGAACAAGCTATTTATAGCTGTATTTTATAAGCTGCTTACTACTGACTATTAATATTGGGACAAGGCTTTATAAAGCATGAACTGACTATTTACTAATGAGTGCAGTTATTATAAAGTGTTACCAATGCATTTACTAATGTTAACAAATTAGACATTATTTTACAGTGTTATAAAATCCTTGAATGACTTATAAGCATTTGTGAAAGTTCTGCTTGCATTACAGCTTAGTCTTCATCTGTGAGCTGAACAGTTTTACTGTTACATCCATGAGATTATGTAAATTAAGATAAATGTCATGTCACAGGATGGAATAGGTCAGTATCAAATGAGATTTAAATTATTATTTGCAGCACTTTTCTTTCTGGTGATTAAAGAGATGATTAAGTCTCTCTCTCTCTCTCTCTTTCTCTCTCTCATTGTGTCTGCCACTCAGCTCATGCCCATCCCCCAATCACAGACACACACACACACACGCACACACACACACTCAGTCAGCACACATACATTCCTCAAACAGAGGGACAGAGTGAGTTGAGATGTCTGACAGTTTTTTAATTTTCTTTTAATCATACAGTGTTGTAAAGTCATGAAACTATGCATATGTCCTCAGAATGATTTGATCTCTGTATGATTTTTTTTTTAAGTGTTTGGAAGCTGCAATTTAAAAATACAAGACAATTAATGATTCCCTTTTTACTGTCATTTCAAAAAATCACCACGACAAAACCGTTCAAGCTAACCAAAATCCGTTCGCAATTTAAGTTCCTCAATGTTTTTTCAACATGTAGACAAAGTTTGGTGAGTATAGTGAACATTTCCTGTGAGGAGTATGCATTAAATCAGAGCTCAATTTAAATATTCAAATCAAAATAGCCGACTTCCTGTTGGTCGTAGCTGATGACTGTGAATTAGAAAGTTGTCCGTCTTGAAAAGAACAATTTATGTACCAAGTTTGGTGTCTGTAGCTAAAACTAACCCCCCCACTTTTGACAAAAGGTGGCGCTATAGAGTGCCTCCTTCACGCCCTTTTAAAAGCTTTTGCCATTGTCTAGCTATCACTAATACTGATATGTGTTTTGAGTTTCATGTAAATCTGAGCTTGTTGTCTGCCTCAAACTCACCATAACAGAACATTCAAGTTTGACACGTTGCCATGGCAACACTATATCAGATATCAATATCCCCACAACAGATTTACATCGGCCATGTTTTGTCATTATTCTGATGAAGTTTTAAGTAAATAGAGTAAAAATAAGATGCTGAATTCAAAGCATTTGGAAAATGACACACTTCCTGCTGCCAGTTGGTGGCGCTATAATGTTGACTCTTAATAGTCACATATATGCGATCGGTATCATACAACGAACAAACCAATGAAGTTTGATCAATTCAGGAAATGTATGTGGATGTTATTAGACATTTCCTGTTTCTCATTTCTCGCCATAATTTCAACGCCTCGCCACGGGCAAACCGTTCGAGATATCAAAAATCCCCTCGCAATTTTCCATCCCCAATGTCTTGAGATCATGTTGACCGAGTTTGGTGGCAATCAAGTAAAAGACCTATGACAAGTATATCAAATTCCAGAGCATGCTTTTTATAAACAGCCCTAAATAGCTTACTTCCTGTTGGGCGGAGCCTATGACATAGAGTGCGAAAGTTGTTCGGCTCAATGAGATCTATAAGTGTACTGAGTTTCATATAAATACATGAAAGTGTGTGTGAGCTATGGTTCAAGATTTCTGACTGTGTTCCAGGGGGCGCTGTAGAGCCCCTGTGCCACGCCCGGGTCCCAGTCTCTGTGGCGTCCTGATGGCCGCAGATTCCAATGTGTGTGCCAATTTTCAAGAGTTTTTGAGCATGTTAAGGCCTCCAAAAACCCCCGGAAGGTTTAATAAAAAATAAAAAAATAATAATAAGAAGAAGAATAATCCTTAGAAGAACAATAGGGCTCTTCGCCCCTTCGGGCTTGAGCCCTAATAATTAAAGCTGCAAGCATCGATGATCGGGCCCTCGCACCCGGGCTCACCGCCAGCAAGCGGCTTTAGTAAAAAAAGCGAACGGCGAGAAATATGCATTTAAAGTCGTAAATATAAGTGGAATATGTCAAAGTCATTTATATGTGCCAATCTTCTTTTTGCCAGCAGGTGGCGCTATCATTATAATGGAATATTTTCCTTCAGATGTGTTCAGGCCAAGACTCTTATCAAACATTTGAAGTTTGGGGAAGATCGAATATTTTATGCCTGAGTTACAACAACTTCTCTTCCTATGGCGAGACATCAATTTTGTCATGGCGCCATGGACACGACCCTTAACAAAAACTCAAGATAGACTGACCACGAAAAAGACATTAATGTCAAAAAATTTCTAGGAGTAGTTTGTCGCAGTGTAAAATATGACACTTCCTGTTGCCAATAGGGGGCACTATATATCTTTGTTGTTCTGTCCTTTCATCTGCTCACTGCATTTGTTAACTGTGTCTTACAAGTGGTTTTTAAAAGTAAAAATTACTTCAATTTCAGTCTCTTTCAATATAAGTGTTTATATAAATGTTAATTAAAGCTTAGTTAAAATATTTTAATACATTATTAATAATATTTTTTTTATTACATTTTTATTTTAAAATTAGTTTATGTACTGTGAAAAAACATAAATAATAATATTTTTAATGATAGGAATAACTAACATAAAAAAGATTAATAAATTATCTGAAAAATAGATTGTTCATTGTTAGTTCATGTTAGTTAATGCATTAACTAATGTAAACCAAAGAGAGCTTATTCGCACTTTTCATGATCTATAACCATTTTTAAAAATACTTTTATTGATCTATAAACATTTCTGAAATTATTATATAAAACTATATTACCAGTAAAATTCATTAGCTTTTTAAAATACATATTGTTTTACTTTGAAAGATTTTTATAAATGATTTAAATGCTTTATAGACGTTTCTAAAACAATTATTTAAAAGTAATCCTATAGCTCCATCTGGTGGTGGCCATGATAGGTATTACACACTGCAAGTTTGGTGTTGCTATCTGAACCAGTCCGAATGAAGCGTTCCTAAATGGAGCAGGAGAACAGGACAGACTGTGCATATACCTATGCAAGGCCAGGTTCACAAGCTCTATCTGTAATGCATATTTTTTTCAGAGCCCATGTTAATGGATCAGAGCATTCACACTGCACATGGTAAAAGATGTGAACAGAAAAGGTTAGAAGTAGAAAGGTGTGAAAAGAATGAATATCTAGCGCATGAGCATAGAGAGAGTTGTGAGTGCACAGGACACAGTTTGAGCAGAGGAAACGAGTTTTAAGTGCGCGCACGCTCTCCGAGCAAAAGCAGCATGTATCAGAGGACGCGTTTTTTGTCAAAGTAAAGGAAATGTGCATGCAAGCGGAGAGATTCATGCTCGCACATTATTTTAATGTGTTTTTGCGTAACAATAACATGCTCTCGCTACTGCGTCTGCACCACATACACATACTGTATACACTCTTCAAACAGTGAACCTGTATAATCTATAACAAATCTATTTCAACACCTGAAGCATCGCTACAATGAGCTCAATGACCAATGCATGACAAGAAGACATGCCTAAAAATTCAGCACTCCTGAATATGAGTATTTCACTTCCAGCCATCGAGGACAATTATATATATCACTCATAAATCATGAAATACCAGATCTATAGTATTTATTAAGATTGATGTGATTTGAAATTGGTAAAATGTACTTGGAAAAAAATGTCATCAGAATATCAACGTGCCTTATTATTATGTACTTTGTGAAAAAGCATTTTTAACAATTTAATTGATCTATAAGCATTTGTAAAATATGTTTGCCTGCATTACAGCTTAGTCTTTATCTGTGAGCTGAACTGTTTTACTGTTAAATCAGCAAGATTACAAATTGTACTAGGTTTTTTTCGTCCCTAAAAATGATAGAAAATGATAGAGAGATTTCTTAAGCTGTAATGATGAAAAAAATCAACAACACACAATTACAGTTTTTTTTCTGGTGATTAAAGAGATGTTAACTCTCTCTCTCTCTCCCTATCTCTCTCTCTCTCTGTCAGGCAGGTCCTCAAGCACCCCCCCCCCCTTTCCCTCACACAGAGACAATGCCAGAGAGTGAGATCAGATGTCTGACAGTTTTATAATTTTATTTTAATCTTACAGTGTTGTAAAGTTGTGAAACTATGCATATTTCCTCAGAATCGCATGTTCTCTAAATGAAAAATGGTTTTGAAATGTTTGGAAGCTGCAATTTAAAAATACCAGACAATTAATGTTTCCCTTTTTACTGTTATTTCAAAAAATCACCACGGCAAAACCGTTCAAGCTATCCAAAATCCATTCGCAATTTAAGTTCCTCAATGTTTTTTCAACATGTAGACAAAGTTTGGTGTGTATAGTGCACTTCCCCTGTGAGGAGTATGCATTAATTCACAGCCGAATTTGCCAAAAATACATATTCAAATCAAAATAGCTGACTTCCTGTTGGTCGTAGCTTATGACTGTGAATTAGAAAATTGTCCGTCTTGATAAGAACAATTTATGTACCAAGTTTGGTGTCTGTAGCTAAAACTACCCCCCCCCCCACACTTTTGACAAAAGGTGGCGCTATAGAGTGCCTCTATCACGTCCTTTTAAAAGCTTATGCCATTGTCTAGATATCATTAATACGGATATGTGTTCTGAGTTTAATGTAAATCTGAGCTTGTTGTCTGCCTCAAAATCACCATAACAGAAAATTCAAGTTTGACACGTTGCCATGGCAACACTATATTAGATATCAGTATACCCACAACAGATTTACATCAGCTGTATTTTGTCATTATTCTGATGAAGTTTGAAGCAAATCGAGTAAAAATAAGACGCTGAATTAAAAGAATTTTGAAAATGACACACTTCCTGCTGCCAGTTGGTGGCGCTGTAACTTTGACACCTTATAGTTACATATATGCGAGTAACATATTACAATAAACAAACCGATGAAGTTTGATGAAACTCAGGAAATGTACGCAGATGTTATTAGGCACTTCCTGTTTCAAATTTTGTGCCCTAATTTCAACGCCTCACACCACGGGCGAACCGTTCGAGATATCAAAAATCCCCTCGCAATTTTTCATCCTCAATGTCTTGAGATCATGTTCACCAAGTTTTGTGGCGAACGGGTGGAAAACCTCAGAGGAGTATTTCAAATTCCAGAGCATGCTTTTTTTAAACAGCCCTGAATAGCTGACTTCCTGTTGGGCGGAGCCTATGACATAGAGTGTGAAAGTTGTTCGGCTCAGTGAGATCTATAAGTGTACTGAGTTTCATATAAATACATGTAAGTATGTGTGAGCTATGGTTCAGGATTTTCTGACGGTGTTCCAGGGGGCGCTGTAGAGCTCCTATGCCACGCCCGGGTTCCAGTCTCTGCGGCGACCTGATGGCCGCAGGTTCCAATGTGTATGCCAATTTTCAAGAGTTTTTGAGTATGTTAAGGCCCCCAAAAACCCCCGGAAGGTTAAAAAAAAAATAATAATAAGAATAATCCTTAGGGGAACAATAGGGCCCTGCGCCCATTGGCTCGGGCCCTAAATATAGCTGCAAGCAGCGATGGTGGGCTAAAGCCATCAGTGCAACGCCACCCCGGGGGCATCGGGAAAACTGTGCCCAGCAGGCATAAGCATTTACAGTAACCCTCTGGCAATCAAATTTTAAGGGATATGGCAGTTAAAGGGTTAATCCGACCCATCTAGACTTTGAAATCACATACACAGAACAATATATATAACTTTAGTAACACTTTATTTTAATATATATATAAAAATGTATAAGGTGTGCATCGTAGCTGACACCTAAATGAACACATTACAATTATGACTGCAAGTCTTTTTCCTCAAATGCTATTGAGCTTCAAATTTGCGTTTGAGCCCATGTGAAAAAGTAGCATAATTTACATATGACTTACAGTTTGTTTTAATAAATATCAAACATTCAATTTAATTGTGCATTATAGCTGTCACCTAGATGGACAATTACAGTTGTTTTATGACCGGAAGTCATTCTCTTCAAATGCTACTGACATTAGAAAAGTGTATAACAATATCACATGTAACTTTAGAGAAGGTCCTTAAATTTGAGACTCTCGAATGTCCAATGTCAAGCCAACTTTATGCCTGTTTTTGTTTTGTTTTTTACTTTATTTTTCTTTTCTCTGTGCCGGATTGCTGATGTCTTTTACCCGGGCATAGATGTCCATCCATCAATTACGAACATTCATCCGCAAATGTCCGAGCGGTCGCGAGCGCGGATGGGAGAATGGAGCATGTTTTATTTTTTTTGAGCTACTGGGATGGTGCCCCCTCTGGGAGTTGGTGCCCTACGAAGACTGCGTATTCTGACTTGATAAAAAAAAAATATAAACTTATGCAATTGTATATATATATATATATATATATATATATATATATATATATATATATATATATATATATATATATATATATATATATATATATATTTATATATATATATATATATATATATAGTGTACAGTTTTCTTTTATTGTATCTTGAAATAAATGTTTCTGAGTTCTGTGTTTGTTTATTTTTTTTAGGAAGATTACAGCCTTTAATCTCCTCAAAATAAATATGCATATAAACCATGAACAATTTAATTATAGCTGTATTTATAAAATGCTTACTAATGACTATTAATTTTGGGAGAAGGCTATATAAAGCAGCAACAGTTGATGTTGAGGCCTAAGATATTTCTTAAGCTGTAATGATGAAAAAACAACAACAACAACACAAAATTGCTTTTTTTTCTGCTGGTGATTAAAGAGATGATTAAGTCTCCCTCCCTCTCTCTCTCTCTCTCTCTCTCTCTCTCTCTCTGACACCAAGCCCATCCCCTCTCTCACACATTCACACAAACTCAGCACACACACTTAACAAACACACACTTAACACACACACACACACACATTACCCACAGTGACAGAGGGACAGAGTGACATCAGATGTATGGTAGTTTTTTAATCTTCTCTCATCCATATAGTGTTGTATAGTCATGAAACTATGCATATTTCCTCAGAATGACTTGTCTTCTATGTGTACATTTTTTTTTTGAAGTGTTTAGAAGCTGAACTTTAAAACAATAAAAGACATTTACTGGTTACTTTTTTACTGTTATTTAAAAAAATCACCACGACAAAACCATTCAAGCTATCCAAAATTCATCCGCACCTGTTCTGTAAGCTACATTCTTTAAACAGTGGTAAAAGAGGATGTGGTGCTGATCCTTCAAGAGTCACTCAAAACTTATCTGTCCATAAAGCCTTTTAAATTATTCTTAATACACAGTATTTCACAATACTTCAGCATATTATTCTAATTAAGTGAGGGTCATTTTATCAGTAAAATACATATTTTTCTTTGAAAGATTTCTATAAATGATTTAAATCATATTCGTTTCTACAATAATTATTTAAAAGTAATCCTATATCTCCATCTGGTGGCCATTATTGGTACTAAGAATTGCAAGCTTGATTTAAATGTTATGATAGTTTTAATTTTATGGTGGCTCCTGGACATGATAAAGCTATGAAACTTACTGTGCTTCCTTCAAATGATGACTTCTACGTATATAAAAAATTATGAAGAGTTGGAATGAAGAATGTTAAAGATATAGTAAAATAACTATTGTATTTTTTTATGTTACTTTAATAAATCGGTATGGTCACACCATTTAAGGTATCTTAAACCCATTCGCAATTTAACATCTTCAGTATATTGGCATCATGTTGAAAAAGTTTGGTGTGAATTACTTGTGTCTTCTTGGAGGAGTATGATTCATTTACAGGCTGATTTGATCATAAATCCACAATAAAATTTCTGAGTTCTGTATCAGTCTGTGTTGTTGTTTGTTTATTTTCATTTTTTTATTTTTCATAGGAAGATAACTGACCCTTTACTCTCCTTTTTAATAAATGTGCTTATAAACCAAGATCAAGCTATTTATAGCTGTATTTATAAGCTGCTTATTAATGACTATTTAAGTTGGGACAAGACTTTATAAAGCATGAACTAACTATTTACTAATGAGTGCAGTTATTATAAAGTGTTACCAATGCATTTACTAATGTTAACAAATTAGACATTATTTTACATTGTTATAAAATCCTTTAATGACTTATAAGCATTTGTGAAAGTTCTGCTTGCATTACAGCTTAGTCTTCATCTGTGAGCTGAACAGTTTTACTGTTACATCCATGAGATTATGTAAATTAAGATAAATGTCATGTCACAGGATGGAATAGGTCAGTATCAAATGAGTTTGAAATTATTATTTGCAGCACAAATAAGTATTTTTAGAATTTTGTTTTTAATTCCTGAAACTGTCAGAAAAGGATAAGGCCTAAGAGATTTCTTAAGCTGTAATGAAAACAGCAATGTTAGCAACAGCAACAAAAAATAACAATTTAAAATACATTTTTTTTTTCTGGTGATTAAAGAGATGATTAAGTCTCTCTCTCTCTCTTTCTCTCTCTCATTGTCTCTGCCACTCAGCTCATGCCCATTCCCCACTCACAGACACACACACACACACTCAGTCAGCACACATACATTCCTCAAACAGAGGGACAGAGTGAGTTGAGATGTCTGACAGTTTTTTAATTTTCTTTTAATCATACAGTGTTGTAAAGTCATGAAACTATGCATATGTCCTCAGAATGATTTGATCTCTGTATGAATTTTTTTTAAGTGTTTGGAAGCTGCAATTTAAAAATACAAGACAATTAATGATTCCCTTTTTACTGTCATTTCAAAAAATCACCACGACAAAACGGTTCAAGCTGACCAAAATCCGTTCGCAATTTAAGTTCCTCAATGTTTTATCAACATGTAGACAAAGTTTGGTGAGTATAGTGAACATTTCCTGTGAGGAGTATGCATTAAATCAGAGCTCAATTTAAATATTCAAATCAAAATAGCCGACTTCCTGTTGGTCGTAGCTGATGACTGTGAATTAGAAAGTTGTCCATCTTGAAAAGAACAATTTATGTACCAAGTTTGGTGTCTGTAGCTAAAACTAACCCCCCCCCCCACTTTTGACAAAAGGTGGCGCTATAGAGTGCCTCCTTCACGCCCTTTTAAAAGCTTTTGCCATTGTCTAGCTATCACTAATACTGATATGTGTTTTGAGTTTCATGTAAATCTGAGCTTGTTGTCTGCCTCAAACTCACCATACAGAACATTCAAGTTTGACACGTTGCCATGGCAACACTATATCAGATATCAATATCCCCACAACAGATTTACATCGGCCGTGTTTTGTCATTATTCTGATGAAGTTTTAAGTAAATAGAGTAAAAATAAGATGCTGAATTCAAAGCATTTGGAAAATGACTCAATTTCCTGCTGCCAGTTGGTGGCGCTATAATGTTGACTCTTAATAGTCACATATATACGATCGGTATCATACAACGGACAAACCAATGAAGTTTGATCAAATTCAGGAAATGTATGTGGATGTTATTATACATTTCCTGTTTCTCATTTCTAGCCATAATTTCCACGCCTCGCCACGGGCAAACCGTTCGAGATATCAAAAATCCCCTCGCAATTTTTCATCCCCAATGTCTTGAGATCATGTTCACAGAGTTTCGTGGCGAACGGGTTGAAAACCTCAGAGGAGTATTTCAAATTCCAGAGCATGCTTTTTATAAACAGCCCTGAATAGCTGACTTCCTGTTGGGCGGAGCCTATGACATAAAGTGTGAAAGTTGTTCAGCTCAATGAGATCTATAAGTGTACCGAGTTTCATATAAATACATGCAAGTATGTGTGAGCTATGGTTCAAGATTTCTGACTGTGTTCCAGGGGGCGCTGTAGAGCCCCTGTGCCACACCCGGGTCCCAGCCTCTGCAGCGTCCTGATGGCCGCAGATTCCAATGTGTGTGCCAATTTTCAAGAGTTTTTGAGCATGTTAAGGCCCTCAAAAACCCCCGGAAGGTTTAATAAAAAATAAAAAAAATAATATAGCTGCAAGCAGCGATGGCGGGCTCAAGCCACCAATGCCATCACCACCCCGGTGGCATCAGGTAAACTGTGCCCAGCGGGCACATGCATTCACAATATCCCTCTGGCAGTGAGGTTTTAAAGGATAGAGGGGAGCGTAGAGGGGAGCGTGCATTTGCAGTGGCTGGGCCACGACTCTGGAATACCCTGCCTTTAGAGATCAGACTGGCCCCTTCCTTGTCTATTTTTAAATCTTTGCTAAAAACTTTTTTATTTTCCTTAGTGTACTGACTACTGTGTTATGCTACATTTTGAAATGGGTGGTTTTAAATTTTTGTCTGGTCTATTTTTATGTATGTGTAATATTCTTGCTCTTATGTTAAAGCACTTTGGTCAGCCAGGAGGCTGTTGTAAATGCGCTATACAAATAAATTGAACTTGAACTTGAACTTGAACTTGATATGGCAGTTAAAGGGTTAATCCGAATCATCTAGACTTTAAAATCACATTCACAAAACAATATATATATATATATATATATATATATATATATATATATATATATATATATATATATATATATATATATATATATATATATATATATATATAACTTTAGTAACACTTTACAATAAGATTTCATTTATAAACATTATGTTAACATGAACAATATTTATATAGCATTCATTCATGTCAGTTAATATTCCAAACTTAAACATTAAAACATTGTTTTATTGTGATTTTTTTCCAAGCACATTTTACCAATTCCAAACCATATCAATCTTAATAACTACCATTTTTTTTAATTTAATCATTTATGAGTGCTATACAATAGTCCAGGAAAGCTGGAAGAGAAAAACAGGTCAAGAAGAACTGACAAAAGAATTGCAAAAGAATTAGGAATTAATGTGAAGATTAATTTTTAGTCAATTCTGCAAGACAGACTTTCAGGAAAGGAGGTGGAATAAAAATGAGCTCCTAAATCTTAATCCCGGATTCTGGAAGATATATTCCTCAAACCATCAAACAAGAGGAGGTGGTGCTGGTCCTTCACGAGTCACTCTAATCTGTTCATAAAGCCTATATATAAAGTCTTAATATATAGTATTTCACAATACTTCATGGTATTCTAATTAAATATTTTTTTGGAATCTTAGATCTCTCAGAACCTGACACATTGTAATTCTGAGACTCCAGGAAAGTGGCAGTTCTGTAAAATGTTGGCGCTGGAGACTAAATGCTCACTGATAGTTTCACACCTAATTCACTTAAAACACACACAAACACACACACACAGTGACAGAGGGACAGAGTGACATCAGATGTACGTTTTTTAATTTTCTGTCATCCATATAATGTTGTATAGTCATGAAACTATGCATATTTCCTCAGAATGACTTGTCTTCTATGTGTACATTTTTTTGAAGTGTTTAGAAGCTGCACTTTTTTTTACTGGTTCCTTTTTTACTATTATTTCAAAAAATCACCACGACAAAACCATTCAAGCTATCCAAAATTCATTCACACCTGTTCTGTAAGATTAATTCTTTAAACAGTGGTAAAAGAGGATGTGGTGCTGAACCTTCAAGAGTCACTTAAAACGTATCTGTCCATAAAGCCTATTAAGAATTATTCTTAATATACAGTTCACAATACTTCAGCTTGTTATTCTAATTAAGTGAGGGTCATTTTATCAGTAAAATTCCTAAAATACATATTATTTTATTTGAAAGATTTCTATAAATTATTTAAATCATACTCGTTTCTCCAATAATTATTTAAAAGTAATCCTATAGCTCCCTCTGGTGGCCATTATTGGTACTAAGAATTGCAAGCTTGATTTATAAGTTATGATAGTTTTAATTTTATGCTGGCTCTTGAAAATGATAAAGCTATGAAACTTACTGTGCTTCCTTCAAATGAGGACTTCTACTTATATAAAAAATTATGAAGAGTTAGAATGAAAAATTTTAAAGATATAGTAAAATAACTATTGTATTTTTTATGTTACTTTAATAAATCTCTATGGCAACACCATTTAAGCTATCCTAAACCCATTCACAATTTAATATCTCAGTATATTGGCATCATGTTAAAAAAGGAATATGGAGTAGTATGAGGAGGAGTATGAATTCATTTACAGGCTGATTTTATCATAAATCCACAATAAAATTTCTGAGTTCTGTATCAATCTGTGTTGTTGTTTGTTTATTTTTATCTTTTATTTTTCATAGGAAGATAACTGACCCTTTACTCTCCTTTTTAATAAATGTGCTTATAAACCAAGGACAAGCTATTTATAGCTGTATTTATAAACTGCTTACTACTGACTATTAATATTGGGACAAGGCTTTATAAAGCATGAACTGACTATTTACTAATGAGTGCAGTTATTATAAAGTGTTATCAATGCATTTGCTAATGTTAACAAATTAGACATTATTTTACAGTGTTATCAAATCTTTAAATGACTCATAAGCATTTGTGAAAGTTCTGCTTGCATTACAGCTTAGTATTGATCTGTGAGCTGAACAGATTTACTGTTACATCCATGAGATTATGTAAATTCAAATAAATATAATGTCACAGGATGTCATACGTCAGTATCAAATGAGTTTGAAATTATTATTTGCAGCACAAATAAGTTTTTTTTAGGATTTTTAAAAATCCCTAAAACTGTCAGAAAAAGGTTAAGGCCTAAGCTATTTCTATGTGAGTGGCTAAATTTATTTTTGTTTTTATAATTGTAATACACAAACTATGAAATTATACAAAATGTATAAAAAGGTAAATAAATAAATACGCACACATTAAAAAAGCAGCCAAGTCGAATGAGTTTCCTTTTTTATATAGATTAAAATTGAAGACAGAAGCAAGTTGTAACGGTGGTTGATTTGTCCCCCACAATATAACCATAAAATAAAACAAACAAAAAAAAAATATTTTTAGTGGGAACCGAACTCGGGTTCCCCAGGTGGCGACGCAATGTCGTAACCGCTAGGCCACACGTAAACTGTGACGTCAGCAGCACTCACATTGACCTGATTCTCAAGCCGAAAGCCTCGAAGAAAGAAAAAAAAAAAAAAAAAAAAAAAAAAAAAAAAAAAAACACAAAAAAAATAAATAATCAGTTATTGTTCGGGCGCCAGACAGGTATATACTATATGCCTGTCACACTTTAATTTAGTTCATTCCGGATAGCACACCAGACTGACAAAACCATCCGTATACAAAAGAAAGATAACAGAAATTATATGCAATTTAGATTTACTTTAATTTGATGACATCATTAATATGGACACTTTTCAAATAATTAAGCAACGCACTTTTCAATAACAAATAGAAACTAAATCGAACAAACAAGAAAAGAAAGAAAAAACACTTTTTAACGATTTGAAAATGAAATAGGTGTGTGTATGGGTATGTGTGTGTGTGTGGTTCTGTGGTTAGTGAGAGCAACTGACCAAATAAACAGCACGGGAGTGAGTGACCTCGGAACCTCGGCGGCGGCAGCCCATTTTAGCTCCTTCTCCACTCCAGCTCCAAATCAAAGATTTCGGGAGGTGCAAAATTCCAGATTGTTTTTAAAACTGTGAGAATTCGCCAGCCATGCGAATTACCTGTTAGCAACAGACCCACCAGGTAGCGTAGCACCAACCCCTCTTCGCGAGCTTCCGGAAACACCCTCCGAGATCCAGCACCCGTCAAAGACTGCCTCCACGGAGCAATTGGTCAGTAAGAAAACTCCCCTTTTTTGTCTTTGAACATGCCCCCTATATACACACTCCTCGTAATTAGTACGGTCCTCCAATCCTAAGATGTTTTAGTTGGAAGGAGGAGTCAAATGAACAAAGGGGCAGTACAAATATGTGTAATGCCACATTCTCCCCCCCAGGATGAAACAACCCAGGGTTGTTATGGAAGAAGAATCAAAATCCTAAAAATTCCTCCTCATCTGAGGTTTCTTGAAAGATGTCTTGAAGTCTTTTCTTTGCTTGGTCCTCCAACTGCTCAGCTGTGGGAAAACACATTTTAAGATTGCACACATGTGCAGTGCGCACATCTTCTCCAGTGGTCTCCAACGCTATGCGATAATTTAAAGGTCCCAGTAACTTCAGAACCCGGTAAGGCCCTTTCCATTTGGGTGCCAATTTGGCACTAAACTTGTGTTGTGCACTAGATTGGGGAAAATTTCGCAGCCATACCCGGTCTTTGATCTTGAAAGTGCTGTCTCGTCTTCTTTTGTTATAGTTCCGAAGTTGTCGATGTTGGGCTTTTCTGATACTCTCTTTAACTTGAGATTGCAAATGTTGTATGTGAGAAACAACGTCATAGGAGGTGGTGTCAGGAGTGAGATTTGGACCATGTAGCATTTTATCCATAGGCCCTTCCAGTTTCCTTCCAAGCTGCAATTCTGCAGGAGTTAATCCAATGGTTTCCTGAATTGCAGAATTAATGGCGAATCTCATTTCTGGTAAGAACTGGTCCCATTTCGTGTGGTTTTCATCCACATATGATGCAATCATACTCTTAAGAGTTCTGTTTACTCGTTCTGTCATGTTTGTTTGAGGATGATATGCTGTAGTTAACTTCGGTGTTACCCTCCATTTTTCACATACTTCTCTGAACACAGATGAGACAAACTGGGTGCCTCTATCAGAGAGAATGAAGTCTGGGACTCCCCAACGAGTTAAGATTTCTTTTCTGAGAATTGTTGCAACATTTTGAGCGGTGGCGTTACGCATGGGGAAGAACTCAACCCATCGTGAGTAATAATCCACAAAAACCAGTAAGTACTCATTTTGCTGTGTACTCCGGGGTAGTGGGCCCATAATATCAACTCCCAGCATTTGGTTTGGTTTAGTGGTGGTAACTACTTGGAGTTTCCCTGCAGGTTTCTGGTTATCATGTCGAAGGATTTGGCATTTCACACATTCCTTGACATGATGTTTCACATCCGTCCACATCCCTGGCCAAAACGTTACTTCCTGGAGTCGTTTATAGGTCTTATAAATTCCTCTATGACCACTCAGGGGGTGTGAATGATAATGTTGCAGGAGAGTTGGCCGGAGACTGCTGGGAACATACACTCTGTAGTGTATTTGATCATTTTTCAGGTGAGATTTGTGATATAGCTTGTCTTCTACCACTTCGTATTGGTCTGTTTGAGGGATTTGTTCTTCTGCTACTGCTTGTAACAACTTTATTACTTCACAGTCTTTATGCTGTTCTTCCCACAGAACAATATCGGTCACTGGAAACTCTGAAAGTTGATCCGTCTGTTGCTTGGTGTAAAGTGCTGTGATAGGAGTCTTTGCTGTGACTGATGACCTGGACAGAGCATCAGGGGCAACGTTTAATTTCCCTTTACGGTATTCAATGACAAAGTTGAATTTTTGCAATCTTAAGACCCATCGGATGAGGCGGCTGTTGGTTTTAGTGGATCCCATGACCCATTGCAGAGCGGAATGGTCTGTGACAACCGTGAAAAGCTTGTATTCCAGGTAATGTTGCCACTTCTCTAAGGCCCATATAACTGCCAGACACTCTTTTTCTGTTGCCGTGTAGTTGATCTCTGCTCCAGTTAATGTTCGACTGGCATATGCAATAACCTCCTCCCTACCTAGTTCTTTTCTCTGCGAGAGAATGGCTCCCAGTCCAGTATCACTGGCATCTGTGTAAACAATGAACGGGACTTGCAGATCAGGGTGGCCGAGAATGGGGGGCGAGGTAAGGCATGCTTTTAACTGGTCAAACGCTTGCTGACACGGTTTTGTCCATTTAAACACCTGTCCCTTTTTTTTCAGGGAATTGAGGGGCTCAGCAATTTTAGAAAAATTTGGCACAAACCGGTGGTACCAACCGGCTAATCCCAAGAACCTCTGAACTTCCTTCAAGGTGTTGGGAGCAGGAAAGGCACGAATGGCTTCAACTTTACTTGGATCAGCGGTGATGCCCTTATTGCTCACCACGTGTCCTAGAAAGGTGATTTTTGGAAGGAAAAAATTGCACTTTTTCAAGTTAATAGTGAGACCGGCAGTTTCCAGCCTGTGGAGAACAGTTTTCAGGTCATAGAAGTGTTGAACTACTGACGAAGAATAAATGATAATGTCGTCAATATAGACAAAGCATATTTTCTTTCTTAGCTCCCCCAGGACTGTCTCCATCAGCCTCTGGAAGGTAGCAGGGGCATTTTTTAACCCGAAAGGCATGACATTGAAGTGATACAGACCTGCAGACACGATAAAAGCAGTCTTGGCTTTACTATCAGGGTCCATCATCACTTGCCAATATCCACAGTTAAGGTCTAGAGTGGAGAAAATGGATGCCCCGGAGAGTGATTCTAGGATCTCAGTGATGTTCGGAAGAGGGTAAGCGTCATTTTCAGTAATTCCATTAACTTTACGGTAGTCTACACAGAATCTTAACTTTCCATTTTTCTTTGGAACCAGAACTACAGGTGAGGCCCAAGCAGAATGTGATGGCTCCACAATCCCCTCTTTCAACATTACTTCCAATTGTTCCTCCATTGCTTGTTGCTTGACAGGGGATAACCGATATGGCCGTTGTTTGATAGGAACCTGGCAGGTAGTATAGATGTAATGTTGTAGGACATCCGTTCGCCCAGTTTGGTGAGTACATACTTGTGGGTTGCTTTCTAATATCTGAAGTAGCTGTTGTTTTCCACCCATAGGTAGATGTGCTTTACTTACAGCATCTCTAATTAAGGTTGCATCATCCACACTGTCAGTTTGTAACATGGTTAAGGGAGGAGGAACAGCACTTAACAAGGTTAGGTTTAGTTTGCCTTTGCTAGTTCTTTTGTTTTCCTTCATTGGTGGGGAGTTCACCAGTGGTTCACTAGCATTTCCAGGTTGGAATGGATGTTCTTCAGAAGGGTCTGACTGAAAATAATATTTTTGTTCACTGACATTAATTTGCAAGCCACTGAAAAAAATGAAGTCCAATCCCAAGATGATGGCATAAGCAAGAGCTTGAGAAGGGAGAACCACAGCAGGTACTGTGATGGATTTTTTGTGCAGATGAACATTAATGTTTATCCATCCTAAAGGACCCTCAGCTTTGCCATTAGCTAAGTAAAGAGGACCACAGGACCAAGGTTGGAGATGAAGAGGGTTTGCAATTTGCTCCATAAGATTCTCATTAATTAACGTGTAACTTGCTCCAGTATCCACGATTGCTTTCCCAGACCAAGATCCAATGCTAATTGGAACTACTAATTGTTGAGGTATGGTCATGAATGCATTTGATCTTGGAATCTTCTGAGTGTCTGCTTGTGCCTGTGGTATTTCAGAGGCTGCTACAGTGTTATTGGATGGTCGGCCTCCTGACTTTGCAGAGTGGTGAGAATACTTTTCATGGGTGAAATGTTGTTGATGTTGACCAGAAGACTGCGGAGAAGGGGGATGTACATACTTTGGACAGTTTCCTGGAGGATGCGGTCCGTTACATCTCCAACACTGAACAAACGGTTTCTCAGCAGATCGGTTGGATAATTGTTTTTGGGAATTGGCTTGTTGTTTAAAGCCCATACGACCTTCATACCGAAGCTGTTCTTCATGGTCTCTTTCCAATTGGTGTCCAAGTCTTACCAAATCTTCGACAGTGTTCACACGACTGCGTAACTGACTTGCAAGGTAAGGCTTGATATTTTTTAGGATCATTTTGACAATCTCGTTTTCTGTTAAGGTGGCTTTCCATCTTTTACACAATGCTCGATAAGTAAATGCAAAGTCTCTTACTGATTCCTTCTCCCCTTGAACTCTAGTGCGGACACGTTCAGCCAGCTCATCCTCATAGTCCTCAGACAAAAAAGCAGAGAGAAATGCAGACTCAAACTCCTTCCAAGTGTTTATATGGAAGCGACTTACTTCCCACCAGTCGCGTGCAGTGCCATGCAACACTGTGCGGAAGGTAGCCAGGAGATCTGCATCATTTAAAGGATGTAGAGCCAGAAAATCTTGACACTTGGTCAAGTACAACAGGGGGTCAGCATCATCAGTAGGACGCCCAAAAGTGGGAAATGTTAATTTAATATGGTCACTTTTGAAAGGTGTTGAAACAATCTCTGTTGGGGGAAAAATAGAAACTTGAGTGTTTTTTTCTGTTTGCACTTTAGCCTTGTCTTCCTTTAAGACTTTAACATCATGTTGCAGCTCAGCTACACCAGTACGACATTTGTGAATTTGTATTTCACATTGCTGAAGATTGGTGGTTACCTGATCAAGGCTACCCTGAAGTGCACGTTGCATAGCTTTAATATCTTGTTGGATCTCCACACGTAGCTGTTCTACCTTATCCCGGACTACAGAAGTAAGGGACAGTTCCATTTTTTGAATCTCCTTTGACATCATCAGTTGCACAGCCTTAACCATTTGGTCGGTCTCAGCTTCCTCTTGTTGTTTACCTGCAGTCATTAGTGTGACAACCTGTTGATTGTTGGTCTCCACCTTAGCTGCAAGATCAGTAATCTGATTTTCATGGTGAGAAGATGAGGTTTTCAGTACCCGGGTAAGCTCTTTTACAGTTTTCTCCTGTCCTTTCATGAATTCCATTAGATTGTTCCAATTATCATGAACATGAGCATTAATTTGTTGAATTCCCCTACCAGGGGTTGGAAGATTTCCTGGCAGATCATGCTGAGCCATTGAAGGAGATGTAACATCACCAGATGTACACAGTTGCATGCTGTCATATGATGAGGCCCAGGGAAGAGGTTGCACTGGAGCAAGAGCAGGGGCGGGCACATTCACCGGGGTTCCAGTGTAAACGAAACTATGTGGAGTGGAAATATCATACATGGTTGGGTTACGTGAAAGAAGGCCTGAATGAGTTTGTACAGGAGGTGGCCAAATTGGAGTGGAAATACTAGGGACATCAGGGGCATCAATATCCACATAGGTGGAAGATGGGGAAGAGGAAGTGGCCATGTCTTGTAATATGTGGGACTATTTGAAATGTTGGGAAAAAATAAAAATAAAAAATGAAAGATTCAGAGCCAGTGTATGTGTTTTTTGGCAACAGGGGCAAAAATAACAAAACAAAAAAAAAACAGAGTTTCTCTATACAGTCAATTTACAACTTTTTCAACATCAGACAATACACATCCAAAACATCCGGTTTTATAGAAATCCAATTCTCAATTTAAGTTACCACAGTCCAGTCAGGCTATTCAACACACCACAATATATTAATTTTCACTCAAAAAGCACAGAGATAACACATCAAATGAATTTTCTTTTCACAAAGATTCAGTTACTCATTTCCTTCAAGAAAGTCACAGTGCAAAAAAAAATTTCAGACAAAAGTTCATGGATTCAAATATTCACATGCTGCACATTTCTCACAATTCAGTCACATAATATCAAAGGGTTATAATCAGTTGGTGTTTAGTTCAAGTCCCTGTTCGGGTGCCATTTCTGTAACGGTGGTTGATTTGTCCCCCACAATATAACCATAAAATAAAACAAACAAAAAAAAAATATTTTTAGTGGGAACCGAACTCGGGTCCCCCAGGTGGCGACGCAATGTCGTAACCGCTAGGCCACACGTAAACTGTGACGTCAGCAGCACTCACATTGACCTGATTCTCAAGCCGAAAGCCTCGAAGAAAGAAAAAAAAAAAAAAAAAAAAAAAAAAAAAAAAACACAAAAAAAATAAATAATCAGTTATTGTTCGGGCGCCAGACAGGTATATACTATATGCCTGTCACACTTTAATTTAGTTCATTCCGGATAGCACACCAGACTGACAAAACCATCCGTATACAAAAGAAAGATAACAGAAATTATATGCAATTTAGATTTACTTTAATTTGATGACATCATTAATATGGACACTTTTCAAATAATTAAGCAACGCACTTTTCAATAACAAATAGAAACTAAATCGAACAAACAAGAAAAGAAAGAAAAAACACTTTTTAACGATTTGAAAATGAAATAGGTGTGTGTATGGGTATGTGTGTGTGTGTGGTTCTGTGGTTAGTGAGAGCAACTGACCAAATAAACAGCACGGGAGTGAGTGACCTCGGAACCTCGGCGGCGGCAGCCCATTTTAGCTCCTTCTCCACTCCAGCTCCAAATCAAAGATTTCGGGAGGTGCAAAATTCCAGATTGTTTTTAAAACTGTGAGAATTCGCCAGCCATGCGAATTACCTGTTAGCAACAGACCCACCAGGTAGCGTAGCACCAACCCCTCTTCGCGAGCTTCCGGAAACACCCTCCGAGATCCAGCACCCGTCAAAGACTGCCTCCACGGAGCAATTGGTCAGTAAGAAAACTCCCCTTTTTTGTCTTTGAACATGCCCCCTATATACACACTCCTCGTAATTAGTACGGTCCTCCAATCCTAAGATGTTTTAGTTGGAAGGAGGAGTCAAATGAACAAAGGGGCAGTACAAATATGTGTAATGCCACAAAGTGGTAAATGTGGTCACTTTAATATTCAAATCCAGTAGATCCAGTTTATGTTCACGTGGCTGTTTTTGTTTATATTCGCCAAGCTATTATGTATTTTGAAATAATCTTGTCCGTGATGTGTTCGTTCGTACGACGAAAGACAGAAACCTGCAGCTCAAGAGATATGTTATTCTGCCAGTCGCGCTTTCAAATAGTCTTGCACACTTAAACGGGTCACAAACACCTGCATTTAGCTCTTGTAGTGTTACAATGGGTTTATTGTGTGCATTTGTGGTAATATTTTATTTAAAAAAGCTCTTAAACAAGAATAAATTTGTTTGTTTTGAGCTGGACACTGTACGCGCTGATCGGAGGCGGTGATTTCAGATAGGCAGCCACAAATATTTCATTTTCACACAAACAGTTCAAAAACATCTGAATTTAGCTCTTGGTGTGTTCTAATTGGTTGATTGTGTGATATCGCTGTAATAATTTATTTTTAAAAGCTTTAAAACAGGAATAAATTAGTTTTCTCTGAGCTCTTTACTCCAGACGCTCGTGATCACAGCGGTGATTCATCTCTCCTATTTCTCACGTATCTCTGGCCAGAAATAATTTATCCATGAGCCCTGAACCGGTAATAATCAGATATGTTGGTTTAGCTTGTCAGTGTGAATTAAATCTAAGTATTTATTTGTATTTTTAACCGATTTAAAAGTGAAAGTAAAAGTCCGGTAATTGCACCTGTAGGGGCGCTATTTCTCTCAGACAATGGAAGTCTGAAGCACATATACTCAAACAGAGGGACAGAGTGAGATGAGATGTCTGACAGTTTTTTAATTTTCTGTTATCCATACAGTGTTGTAAAGTCGTTAAACTATGCATATTTCCTCAGAATGACTTTTTCATCTGTATGAAAAAATTCTTTGACGTGTTTGGAAGCTGCAATTTAAAAATACAATAATGATTCCCTTTGTAAGGTCATTTAAAAAAATCACCACGGCAAAACCATTCAAGCTATCCAAAATCCATTCACAATTTAAGTTCCTATCAGAAATACTGATGTGTGTTCAGAGTTTTGTGAAATTCTAAGTATGTTATTTGCCTCAAAATCACCTGAGAAGTATTCCAGTTTGACATGTTGCCACGCCAACAATTTTTTAGATATCAATATCCCCCTTGCAGATTTATATCGGCTGTGTTTTAACATTATTCTGATGAAGTTTGAAGCAAATCGAGTAATAATAAGATGCTGAATTCAAATCATTTTGAAAATGACACACTTCCTTCTGCCAGTTGGTGGCGCTATAACTTTGACTCCTAATAGTCACATATATGCGATCGACATCATACAACGAATAATCTGATGAAGTTTGATTAAAATCAGGAAATGTATGTGGACGGTATTAGACACTTCCTGTTTCTCATTTCTCGCCATAATTTCAACACCTCGCCACGAGCAAACCGTTCGAGATATCAAAAATCCCCTGGCAATTTTTCATCCCCAGTGTCTTGAGATCACGTTGACCGAGTTTGGCGGCAATCGAGAAAAAAACCTATGACAAGTATTTCAAATTCCAGAGCATGCGCTTTTTACATAACTCTAAATAGCTGACTTCCTGATGGGCGGAGCCTATGACATGCAATACGAAAGTTGTTCGGCACGATGAGATCTATATGTGTACTGAGTTTCATATGAATATGTGCAAGTATGTGTGAGCTATACATCAACATTTCTGACTGTGTTCCAGGGGGCGCCGTAGAGCCCCTGTGCCACGCCCGGGTCCCAGCCTCTGCAGGCTCCTAAAGGCCACAGATTCCAAAGTGTGCGCAAATTTTCAAGAGTTTTTGAGTATGTTAAGGACCCCAAAAGCCCCCACAACTTTGACGAAAAATTTGAATACTAAACCCTAAATAGCCAACTTCCTGTTGGGCGGAGCCTATGATATGCAATACAAAAGTTGTTTGGATTGATGAGATTTATATGTGTACCGAGTTTCATACGTCTACGAGCAAGAATGTATGATATATGGCCCTCCATATTCCAGGGGGCGCTGTAGAGCCCCTGTGCCACGCCCGTGTATCAGTCTCTGCCCGGCCCTAATGGCCGCAGGTTCCAATCTGTGTGCCAATTTTCAAGACTTTTTAAGCACGTTAAGGGCCCCAAAAGCCCCCGAGACGTTGGAAAAAAAATAAATAATAATAATAATAATAATAATAATAATAATAAAAAATAATCCTAAGGAAAACAATAGGCCTCTCGCCCTTTGGGCTTGAGCCCTAAATAATAAGAAGAAATATAGCTGCAAGCAGCGATGGCGGGCTCAAGCCACCAATGCCATAACCCCCCCGTGGCATCAGGTAAACTGTGCCCAGCGGGCACATGCATTCACAATATCCCTCTGGCAGTGAGGTTTTAAAGGATACGGCAGTTAAAGGGTTAATCCGAATCATCTAGACTTTAAAATCACATTCACAGAACAATATATATATATATATATATATATATATATATATATATATATATATATATATATATATATATATATATATATATATATATATGTATGTATATGTATATGTATATGTAAATATATGTATATATATATATATATATATATATATATATATATATATATATAACTTTAGTAACACTGTACAATAAGATTTTATTTATAAACATTATGTTAACATGAACAATATTTATATAGCATTCATTCATGTCAGTTAATATTCCAAACTTAAACATGAAAACATTGTTTTATTGTGATTTTTTTCCAAGTACATTTTACCAATTCCAAACCATATCAATCTTAATAACTACCATTATTTTTTATTTAATCATTTATGAGTGCTATACAATAGTCCAGGAAAGCTGGAAGAGAAAAACTCCTTGGGCCCTATCTTGCACCCAGCGCAATTGACTTTGTACACCGACGCATGTGTCATTCCTATTTTGCACCTGCGCAAAGCGCGCTTTTCCCTCCACAGAAGAACGTCGCTAAACTAGTGAATGAACTTGCGCTCCCTGGGCGGTTCAGCGCAAAAAAGGAGGCTTGTTCCGGCGCAAACAATCCCTGGTGCTATTTTGCTGTTCCATTAAACAATTGCGCCACTGACCAGAAAAAACCTAGTCTAAAGTCAAACGCGTTGTTCATTATGCTGTTTTAAGGGCGCATGCTTGACCATAATGTATAGCGTGCACAACGCGCATACACTTTGCTCATGTAATCTACACAGATGCAACAGTTATTTTTGCAAATCATAAATTGTTACACTAAAAAAATATTAACACATGAGATGACGGAAATCATGACGCTATTTTGGGTGGGTTTCTCCCATCCTCATACAACACAACTTCTCTGTCTTTCACTGCTCTTACAAGAACATCAGTCTCCTCAGCTGTGAACCGCTCCTGGCGAGCACCTGGTAAATACGCCATAATAGCAATCCATAATGGAACTTGCGCACCTGCTTTTAAAGGGAATGTTGGATGACGCTCTGATTGGTTTATTTCACGTTACGCCCAAACCACACCTATGAATAATGAAGCTACTTCAGACCAACCCATTTTAGATTTGCGCCGGGCGCAAGAGCCATTTATCCCGCCGGGAAAATAGCAACAGCGCCGAGACCCGCCCACAAAGTTACTTGCGCTTCGCGCTTTGACACTTGCGTTTCAGATCGTTTAAATAGGGCCCTTATATTCATGTGTGCAGAATTATTAGACATGTTTTCTTTTACAGATGAAATGCGCTAAAATAGAGTTTTAACTCAAACTGTAAGGTCGAAAATTATGAAATACCCATGAGAAATATCAAACACAAATGCAATACAGAAATTGATAAGTTAAGACTTGACCATTGTACAAAAAATGCTGACTGGGTCATGAGGTCAGAAAAGAAGAAGAAAAAAGCAGGTCAAGAAGAACTGACAACACACACACACACACACACACACACACACACATTACCCACAGTGACAGTGGGACTGAGTGACATCAGATGTATGATAGTTTTTTAATTTTCTATCATCCATATAGTGTTGTATAGTCATGAAACTATGCATATTTCCTCAGAATAACTTGTCTTCTATGTGTACATTTTTTTTTGAAGTGTTTAGAAGCTGCACTTTAAAAAAATAAAAAGACATTTACTGGTTCCTTTTTTACTATTATTTCAAAAAATCACCACGTCAAAACCATTCAAGCTATCCAAAATTCATTCACACCTGTTGTGTAAGATTAATTCTTTAAACAGTGGTAAAAGAGGATGTGGTGCTGAACCTTCAAGAGTCACTCAAAACTTATCTGTCCATAAAGCCTATAAAGAATTATTCTTAATATACAGTTCACAATACTTCAGCTTGTTATTCTAATTAAGTGAGGGTCACTTTATCAGTAAAATACATACAATTCATATTATTTTTTTGAAAGATTTCTATAAATGATTTAAATTATACTCGTTTCTACAATAATTATTTAAAAGTAATCCTATAGCTCCCTCTGGTGGCCATTATTGGTACTAAGAATTGCAAGCTTGATTTATAAGTTATGATAGTTTTAATTTTATGCTGGCTCTTGAAAATGATAAAGCTATGAAACTTACTGTGCTTCCTTCAAATGATGACTTCTACTTATATAAAAAATTATGAAGAGTTAGAATGAAACATTTTAAAGATATAGTAAAATAACTATTGTATTTTTATGTTACTTTAATAAATCTCTATGGCAACACCATTTAAGCTATCCTAAACCCATTCACAATTTCAGTATATTGGCATCATGTTGAAAAAGGAGTATGGAGTAGTATGAGGAGGAGTATGAATTCATTTACAGGCTGATTTTTTCATAAATCCACAATAAAATTTCTGATTTCTGTATCAATCTGTTGTTGTTTGTTTATTTTTATCTTTTATTTTTCATAGGAAGATAACTGACCCTTTACTCTCCTTTTTAATAAATGTGCTTATAAACCAAGGACAAGCTATTTATAGCTGTATTTATAAACTGCTTACTACTGACTATTAATATTGGGACAAGGCTTTATAAAGCATGAACTGACTATTTACTAATGAGTGCAGTTATTATAAAATGTTATCAATGCATTTGCTAATGTTAACAAATTAGACATTATTTTACAGTTATCAAATCCTTAAATGACTCATAAGCATTTGTGAAAGTTCTGCTTGCATTACAGCTTAGTATTGATCTGTGAGCTGAACAGATTTACTGTTACATCCATGAGATTTTGTAAATTCAAATAAATATAATGTTACAGGATGTCATAGGTCAGTATCAAATGAGTTTGAAATTATTATTTGCAGCACAAATAAGGTTTTTTTTAGGATTTTTAAAAATCCCTAAAACTGTCAGAAAAAGGATAAGGCCTAAGCTATTTATATGTGAGTGGCTAAATTTATTTTTGTTTTTATAATTGTAATACACAAACTATGAAATTATACAAAATGTATAAAAAGGTAAATAAATAAATACGCACACATTAAAAAAGCAGCCAAGTCGAATGAGTTTCCTTTTTTATATAGATTAAAATTGAAGACAGAAGCAAGTGGTAAATGTGGTCACTTTAATATTCAAATCCAGTAGATCCACTTCAGATTTATTTCTCAACAGTTTATGTTCACGTGGCTGTTTTCGTTTATATTCGCCAAGCTATTTTGAAATAATCTTGTCCGTGATGTGTTCGTTCGTACGACGAAAGGCAGAAACCTGCAGCTCAAGAGAAATGTTATTCTGCCAGTCGCGCTTTCAAATAGTCTTGCACACTTAAACGGGTCACAAACACCTGCATTTAGCTCTTGTTGTGTTATAATCGGTGTATTGTGTGCATTGGTGGCAATATTTTATTTAAAAAAGCTCTTATACAAGAATAAATTCGTTTGTTTTCAGCTCGTAACACTATGCGCTGATCGGAGCTGTGATTTCAGATAGGCAGCCGCAAATATTTAATTTTTACACAAACAGTTCAAAAACATCTGAATTTAGCTCTTGGTGTGTTTTAATTGGTGAATTGTGTAATATCGCTGCAATATTTTATTTGTAAAAGCTATAAAACAAGAATAAACTCGTTTTTTCTGAGCTCGACATTCCACACGCTCATGCTCAGAGCGGTGATTCATCTCTCGTGTTTCTCACGTATCACTGACCATACATCAATTATTAATGAGCCCTGACCCGGTAATAATCAGATATGTTGGTTTAGCTTGTCAGTGTGAATTAAATCTAAGTATTTATTTGTATTTTAACCAATTTAAAAGTGAAAGTAAAAGTCCGGGAATTGAACCTGTAGGGGCGCTATTTCTCTCAGACAATGGAAGTCTGAAGCACATATACTCAAACAGAGGGACAGAGTGAGATGAGATGTCTGACAGTTTTTTAATTTTCTGTTATCCATACAGTGTTGTAAAGTTGTGAAACTATCCATATTTACTCAGAATGACTTTTTTTCTGTATGAAAAAAGGTTTTGAAGTGTTTGGAATTTAAAAATGCAGGACAATTAATAATTCCATTTTTACTGTCATTTAAAAAAATCACCAAGACAAAACCGTTCAAGCTATCCAAAATCCATTGGCAATTTAAGTTGTTTAAAATGTTTTGGCATCATGTAGACAAAGTTTGGTGTGTATAGTGTTGCTCTCCTCTGAGCAGTATGCATTAATTCACAGCTAAATGTAAAAAAAAAATCCACATTCAAATCAAAATAGCTGACTTCCTGTTGATCGTAGCTGATGACTGTGAATTAGAAAGTTGTCCGTCTTGATAAGAACAATTTATGTACCAAGTTTTGTGTCTGTAGCCAAAACGAACCCCCCCACTTTTGACAAATGGTGGCGCTATAGAGTGCCTCCTTCACGCCCTTTTAAAAGCTTTTGCCATTGTCTAGCTATCACTAATACTGATATGTGTTTTGAGTTTCATGTAAATCTGAGGTTGTTGTCTGCCTCAAACTCACCATAACAGAACATTCAAGTTTGACACGTTGCCATGGCAACACTATATCAGATATCAATATCCCCACAACAGATTTACATCGGCCGTGTTTTGTCATTATTCTGATGAAGTTTTAAGTAAATCGAGTAAAAATAAGATGCTGAATTCAAAGCATTTGGAAAATGACACACTTCCTGCTGCCAGTTGGTGGCGCTATAACGTTGACTCTTAATAGTCACATATATACAATCAGTATCATACAACGAACAAACCCATGAAGTTTGATCAAATTCAGGAAATGTATGTAGATGTTATTAGACATTTCCTGTTCCTCATTTCTCGCCATAAGTTCCACGCCTCGCCACGGGCAAACCGTTCGAGATATCAAAAATCCCCTCGCAATTTTTCATCCACAATGTCTTGAGATCATGTTCACCGAGTTTCGTGGCGAACGGCTTGAAAACCTCAGAGGAGTATTTCAAATTCCAGAGCATGCTTTTTTTAAACAGCCCTGAATAGCTGACTTCCTGTTGGGCGGAGCCTATGACATAAAGCGCGAAAGTTGTTCAGCTCAATGAGATCTACAAGTGTACTGAGTTTCATATAAATATATGCAAGTGTGTGTGAGCTATGGTTCAAGATTTCTGACTGTGTTCCAGGGGGCGCTGTAGAGCCCCTGTGCCACGCCCGGGTCCCAGCCTCTGCGGCGTCCTGATGGCCGCAGATTCCAATGTGTGTGCCAATTTTCAAGAGTTTTTGAGCATGTTAAGGCCCCCAAAAACCCCCGGAAGGTTTAATAAAAAATAAAAAAAATAATAATAAGAATAATCCTTAGAAGAACAATAGGGCTCTTCGCCCCTTCGGGCTTGAGCCCTAATAATCCTTAGAAGAACAATAGGGCTCTTCGCCCCTTCGGGCTTGAGCCCTAATAAGAAGAAGAATAATCCTTAGGGGAACAATAGGGCCCTGCGCCCATTGGCTCGGGCCCTAATTAAAGCTGCAAGCAGCGATGAACGGGCCCTCGCACCCGGGCTCACCGGCAGCGAGTGGCTTTAGTAAATAGGTGAACGCTGAGAAATATGCGTTTAATCTCATAAATATAAGTGGAATATTTCCAAGTATCTTCCATATATGTGCCTATCTTCCTGTTTCCAGCAGGTGGCGCTATCATTATAATGGAATATTGGCCTTCAGATATGTTCAGGCCAGGACTCTTATCAAAAATGTGAAGTTTGGGGAATATCGAACATTTTATGCCTGAGTTAAAAAAACTTCTCTTCCTATGGTGATATATCAAATTTTGTCATGGCACTATGGACATAACCTATAACAAAAACTCTAGATCTGGACCTAACTTTATTTTTCTTTTATTGATGGTCAGTTGTTTACATTATCATGACAGTGTTTGTTGCTGCATAAAAGCTTTTGAATCGAAATAAAGACACAGTTGTGTTGAAATAAAGTTGAATTTGTGTTTTATATATTTTGGTTAAGTTTGTTTCCTATACCAGCTGTAAAAAAATTGTCTAGTAAATCTGTTATTGATTTTAGTCTTATTTTCGTCGACTAAAATACCAAGCAATTTTAGTCGACTAAAATAAGACTAAATTTAAAACAAATCAGATGACTAAAACTTGACTAAAACTAAAAAGAATTATAGTCAAAAGACTAAGACTAAAACTAAATTAAAATTTTGTGTCAAAATTAACACTGCTCAGGCCTTAAGATTAGACTGACCACAAAAAATACATTAATGTCAAAAGATTTCTAGGAGTAGTTTGTCGCAGCGTAAAACATGTCACTTCCTGTTGCCAGCAAGTGGCGCTATGACTATAACTGAATATGGGCATGTAGCTCTGTTAAGGGCAGAAGTCTTATCTAACATGTGACGTTTGGGGCAGATTGGACATTGTATGTCTCAGTTACAGCAACTTCCTTATTCATGGCGAAACATCGAAATCTGTCAGGTCGCCATGGACACGCCCTTTAACGAAACCTCAAGATCTTCGCAATTTAACATTGCAAAGGCCTTTAGATTTAACTGACCAAGTTTGGTGGTGATCTGAATAAATCTCCAGGAGGAGTTCGTTAAAGTACATCCCCAGAAAATGGCAAAAACAACGCCAATTTTGCTTCCTGTTGGGATTCGGATTTCCTACCAAGAGACTTTGTGGTAGGTATTTTGTAGGTATCTACCAATGCATTTACTAATGTTAAAAAATGAGACATTATTTTAATTTGTTACCAAATCCTTAAGTAATTAAAAGTGTTTTGTTATAAATTTATTGACCTACAAGCATTTGTGAAATAGTTCTGCTTGCATCACAGCTTGGTCGTCATCTGTGAGCTGAACAGTTTTACTGTTACATCCATGAGATTATATCAATTCAGATTAATGTCAATCACAGGGTGTCAGAGGTCAGTATCAAATGAGTTTGAAATTATGGACCAACTTTATATTAAGTGGCCTTAACTACTATGTACTTACATTTTCATTAATAATTTAGTACAATGTACTTATTGTGTACATACATGTTTTTACATTGTACTTATATTAAAAAAAAAAAAACTACATGTAATTACATCTGTATTTAATTTCTGTAATTGCATTTATAAATACACTGTTGACCCATACTTTACACCTTAACCCACGCTTAAACTTACCCATACCTCCAACCCTCTCCCTAACCTTACCCCTATCCCACCTCAATAGCAGCAAAAGTGTTTTACAATACAATATGAACACAATAAGTACATTGTACTTATTTCTTTATGTAAGTACATAGTAGTTAAGGCCACCTAATATAAAGTGGGACCGAAATTATTATTTGCAGCACAAATAAGTATTTTTTGAATTTTTTTTTTAATCACTGAAACTGTCAGAAAAGGATAAGGCTTAAGAGATTTCTTAAGCTGTAATGAAAACAGCACAATTAGAAACAACAACAACAACAACAAAAAACAATTTAAAATAATATTTTTTTTCTGGTGTAAAACTAACCCCCCCACTTTTGACAAAAGGTGGCGCTATAGAGTGCCTCTTCCACGCCCTTGTAAAATCTTTTTCCATTGTCTAGCTATCAATAATACTGATATGTGTTCTGAGTTTCATGTAAATCTGAGGTTGTTATCTGCCTCAAAATCACCATAACAGAATATTCACGTTTGACACGTTGCCATGGCAACAAAATATAAGATATCAATATTCCCACAACAGGTTTATACCGGCCATGTTTTGTCATTATTCTGATGAAGTTTGAAGCAAGTCGAGTAAAAATAAGATGCTGAATTCAAAGCATTTTGAAAATGACTAAATTTCCTGCTGCCAGTTGGTGGCGCTATAACGTTGACTCTTAATAGTCACATATATACGATCGGTATCAGACTTCGAACAAACCGATGAAGTTTGATCAAACTCAGGTAATGTATGTGGATGTTATTAGGCATTTCCTGTTTCTAAATTTTTGCCCTAAATTCAACACCACGCCACGGGCAAACCGTTCGAGATATCAAAAATCCCCTCGCAATTTTTCATCCCCAATGTCTTGAGATCATGTTCACCGAGTTTCGAAGCAAACGGTTGAAAGTCTTCAGAGGAGTATTTCAAATTCCAGAGGATGCTTTTTTTAAACAGCCCTGAATAGCTGACTTCCTGTTGGGCGGAGCCTATGACATAGAGCGCAAAAGTTGTTCAGCTCAATGAGATCTATAAGTGTACTGAGTTTCATATAAATACATGCAAGTGTGTGTGAGCTATGGTTCAAGGTTTCTGACTGTGTTCCAGGGGGAGCTGTAGAGCCCCTGTGCCACGCCCGGGTCCCAGCCTCTGTGGCGTCCTGATGGCCGCAGGTTCCAATGTGTGTGCCAATTTTCAAGAGTTTTTGAGTATGTTAAGGCCCCCCAAAACCCCCGGAAGGTTCATAAAAAATAAAAATAAATATAGCTGCAAGCAGCGATGGAGGGCTCAAGCCGTCAGTGCAACACCACCCCGGTGGCATCGGGAAAACTGTGCCCAGCGGGCATAAGCATTTACAGTAACCCTCTGGCAATCAAATTTTAAGGGATATGGCAGTTAAAGGGTTAATCCGACCCGTCTAGACTTTGAAATCACATACACAGAACAATATATATAACTTTAGTAACACTTTATTTTAATATATATAAAAAATGTATAAGTTGTGCATCGTAGCTGACACCTAAATGAACACATTACAATTGGTTTATGACTGCAAGTCTTTCTCCTCAAATGCTATTGAGCTTCAAATTTGCTTTTGAGCCCATGTGAAAAAGTAGCATAATTTACATATGACTTACAGTTTGTTTTAATAAATATCAAACATTCAATTTAATGGTGCATTATAGCTGTCACCTAGATGGACAATTACAGTTGTTTTATGACTGTAAGTCATTCTCTTCAAATGCTACTGACGTTAGAAAAGTGTATAACAATATCACATGTAACTTTAGAGACGGTCCCTAAATTTGAGACTCTCGAATGTCCAATGTCAAGCCAACTTTATGCCTGTTTTTGTTTTGTTTTTTACTTTATTTTTCTTTTCTCTGTGCCGGATTGCTGATGTCTTTTACCCGGGCATAGATGTCCATCCATCAATTACGAACATTCATCCGCAAATGTCTGAGCGGTCGCGAGCGCGGATGGGAGAATGGCGCATGTTTTATTTTTTTTGAGCTACTGGGATGGTGCCCCCTCTGGGAGTTGGTGCCCTACGAAGACTGCGTATTCTGCATATAGGGAGCGGCGGTACTATCTGGAAGATATATTCCTCAAACCGTCGTACAAGAGGAGGTGATGCTAGTACTTCAAGAATCTCTCAAAACCTATCTGTTCATAAAGCCTATATATAAAGTCTTAATATAGTATTCCACAATATGTTGTGCTATTCTAATATTATTGTGTTTTTATATTGACATTGTTATTTGCTGTTATTTTTTGTTTTAATATTGTTACTGTTGTTACTTGTTGTACGGTGTCCTTGAGTGGTTTGAAAGGCGCCTTAAATAAAATGCATTATTATTATTATTATTATTATTATTATTATTATTATTATTATTATTATTATTAGCTGTACACTTGATAAAAAAATAAATAAATATAAACTTATGCAATTGTATATATATATATATATATATATATATATATATATATATATATACAGTGTACAGTTTTCTTTTATTGCATCTTGAAATAAATGTTTCTGAGTTCTGTGTTTGTTTATTTTTTTATTTTTATTTTTTTTTATTTTTTTAGGAAGATTACAGCCTTTAATCTCCTCAAAATAAATGTGCATATAAACCATGAACAATTTAATTATAGCTGTATTTATAAAATGCTTACTAATGACTATTAATTTTGGGAGTAGGCTAGCAACAGTTGATGTTAAGGCCTAAGATATTTCTTAAGCTGTAATGATGAAAAAACAACAACAACACCAAATTGCTTTTTTTTCTGCTTGGTGATTAAAGAGATGATTAAGTCTCCCTCCCTCTCTCTCTCTCTCTCTCTCTGACACCAAGCCCATCCCCTCTCCCACACATTCACACAAACTCAGCACACACACTTAACACACACACACTTAACACACAAACACACACACACACACACACACACACACACACACACACACATTACCCAGAGGGACAGAGTGACATCAGATGTATGGTAGTTTTTTAATTTTCTATCATCCATATAGTGTTGTATAGTCATGAAACTATGCATATTTCCTCAGAATGACTTGTCTTCTATGTGTACATATTTTTGAATTGTTTAGAAGCTGCACTTTTAAAAAATAAAAGACATTTACTGGTTACTTTTTTACTCTTATTTCAAAAAATCACCACGACAAAACCATTCAAGCTATCCAATATTCATTCGCACCTGTTCTGTAAGATAAATTCTTTAAACAGTGGTAAAAGAGGGTGTGGTGCTGAACCTTCAAGAGTCACTCAAAACTTATCTGTCCATAAAGCCTATTAAGAATAATTCTTAATATACAGTTCACAATACTTCAGCTTGTTATTCTAATTAAGTGAGGGTAATTTTATCAGTAAAATACATAAAATTCATATTATTTTTTGAAAGATTTCTATAAATGATTTAAATCATACTTGTTTCTATAATAAGTATTTAAAAGTAATCCTATAGCTCCATCTGGT
Source organism: Carassius auratus (assembly GCF_003368295.1). Taxonomy (NCBI): domain Eukaryota; kingdom Metazoa; phylum Chordata; class Actinopteri; order Cypriniformes; family Cyprinidae; genus Carassius; species Carassius auratus. The sequence goes on from NW_020529211.1 coordinate 36,008, forward strand.
GGCCATTATTGGTACTAAGAATTGCAAGCTTGATTTATAAGTTATGATAGTTTTAATTTTATGCTGGCTCTTGAAAATGATAAAGCTATGAAACTTACTGTGCTTCCTTCAAATGATGACTTCTACGTATATAAAAAATTATGAAGAGTTGGAATGAAAAATTTTAAACATATAGTAAAATAAATATTGTATTTTTTTATGTTACTTTAATAAATCGCTATGGTCACACCATTTAAGGAATCCTAAACCCATTCGCAATTTAATATCTTCAGTATATTGGCTTCATGTTAAAAAAGTTTGGTGTGAACTAATTGTGTCTTCTTGGAGGAGTATGAATTCATTTACAGGCTGATTTTATCATAAATCCACAATAACATTTCTGAGTTCTGTATCAATCTGTGTTGTTGTTTGTTTATTTTTATTTTTTTATTTTTCATAGGAAGATAACTGACCCTTTACTCTCCTTTTTAATAAATGTGCTTATAAACCAAGCTATTTATAGCTGTATTTATAAACTGCTTACTAATGACTATTAATGTTGGGACAAGGCATTATAAAGCATGAACTGACTATTTACTATTGCGTGCAGTTGTTACAAAGTGTTATTAATGCATTTGCTAATGTTAACAAATTAGACATTATTTTACAGTGTTATCAAATCCTTAAATGATTTTTCTTTTGTAATGATTTTATTGAACCTTGTGAAAGTTCTGCTTGCATTACAGATTAGTCTTGATCTGTGAGATGAACAGTTTTATTGTTACATCCATGAGATTATGTAAATTCAAATAAATATCATGTCACAGGATGTCAGAGGTCAGTATCAAATGAGTTTAAAATTATTATTTGCAGCACAAATAAGGTTTTTTTGGATTTTTAAAAATCCCTAAAACTGTCAGAAAAGGATAAGGCCTAAGATTTCTATGTGAGTGGCTAAATTTATTTATTTTTATAACTATAATGCATAAACTATGAAATTATACAAAATGTATGAAAAAGTACAACAGTTATTGTTTTCCAATGTTTTTTATTTATTTATTTATTTTTTTGGGATTTACATAAAAAAAAAATAGCCTACTGCAATCATTCTAAACAGCTTGAATAAAACCTGTTAATATTTATTATAGACCACTGTAACTGTGTATAATCTAACAAGCAAGTTTATTATGAAAATAAAAGTGTGTACACCAGATAAATTGGACGATAAAGAAATTGCTAATAATAGTATAATAGAGCATGTTTTAGGTTTTTAGGCGTATAGATGCAGAATTGGACAAATAAAATGTAAAATAAAATGTAATTGGTTTAATTAAATATAGATTAATTCTTGTTAGAGCAAAATAATAAATAAATAAATAAATAAATAAATACGTACACACATTAAAAAGCAGCCAAGATGAATCAGTTTCCTTTTTTATATGTAGATTAAAATTGAAGACAGAAGCAGTTGGTATATATGCGGTCACTTAATATTCAAATCCAGTAGATCTACTTCAGATTTATTTCTCAACAGTTTATGTCCATGTGGCTGTTTTCGTTTATATTTGCCAAGCTATTATGTATTTTGAAATAATCTTGTCTGTGATGTGTTCGTTCGTACGACGAAAGGCAGAATCCTGTAGCTCGAGAGATATTGTGCCAGTCGCGCTTTCAAATAGTCTTGCACACTTAAACGGGTCACAAACACCTGCATTTAGCTCTTGTGTTATAATGGGTGTATTGTGTGCATTTATGGCAATATTTTATTTGAAAAAGCTCTTAAACAAGAATAAATTCGTTTGTTTTGAACTCTGTACGCGCTGATCGGAGGCGGTGATTTCAGATAGGCAGCTGCAAATATTTCATTTTCACACAAACAGTTCAAAAACATCTGAATTTAGCTCCTGGTGTGTTCTAATTGGTGAATTGTGTGATATCGCTTTAATATTTTAATTTTAAAAGCTATAAAACAAGAATAAACTCGTTTTTTTCTGAGCTCATCATTCCACACGCTCCTGCTCAGAGCGATGATTCATCTCTCGTGTTTCTCACGTATCACTGACCACACATCAATTATTAATGAGCCCTGACCCAGTAATAATCATATATGTTGGTTTAGCTTGTCAGTGTGAATTAAATCTAAGTATTTATTTGTATTTTAACCGATTTAAAAATGAAACTAAAAGAGAGTCTCCTCCCTTTCAGTCGAATTTCCTTTTCAGGAATTGCACCTGTAGGGGCGCATTTTCTCTCAGACAATGTAAGTCTCAGCACATAATACTCAAACAGAGGGACAGAGTGAGATGAGATGTCTGACAGTTTTTTAATTTTCTGTTACCCATACAGTGTTGTAAAGTCGTGAAACTATCCATATTTACTCAGAATGACTTGAAAAAAGTTTTGAAGTGTTTGGAATTTAAAAATGCAGGACAATTAATAATTCCCTTTTTACTGTCAATTTAAAAAAATCACCACGTCAAAACCGTTCAAGCTATCCAAAATCCTTTGGCAATTAAAGTTCCTCAATGTTTTGGCATCATGTAGACAAAGTTTGGTGTGTATAGTGTTACTCTCCGCTGAGCAGTATGCATTTATTCACAGCTAAATGTAAAAAAAAATCCACATTCAAATCAAAATAGCCGACTTCCTGTTGGTCGTAGCTGATTACTGTGAGTTAGAAAGTTGTCCGTCTCGATAAGAACAATTTATGTACCGAGTTTGGTGTCTGTAGCTAAAACTAACCCCCCCACTTTTGACAAAAGGTGGCGCTATAGAGTGCCTCTTCCACGCCCTCTTATGAACTTTTGTCAGTGTCTAGTTATCATTAATACTGATATGTGTTCTGAGTTTGATGAAATTCTAAGCCTGTTATATGCCTCAAAATCACCTGAGAAGTATTCCAGTTTGACATGTTGCCACGGCAACAATATTTTTAGATATCAATATCCCCCCAGCAGATTCATATCGGCTGTGTTTTAACATTATTCTGATGAAGTTTGAAGCAAATCGAGTAAAAATAAGATACTGAATTCAAAGCATTTTGAAAATAACACACTTCCTGCTGCCAGTTGGTGGCGCTATAACTTTGACTCCTAATAGTCACATATATGCGATCGACATCATACAACGATTAATCTGATGAAGTTTGATTAAAATCAGGAAATGTATGTGGATGGTATTAGACACTTCCTGTTTCTAATTTCTCGCCATAATTTCAACGCCTCGCCACGAGCAAGCCGTTCGAGATATCAAAAATCCCCTGGCAATTTTTCATCCCCAATGTCTTGAGATCATGTTGACTGAGTTTGGTGGCAATCGGGTAAAAATCCTATGACCAGTATATCAAATTCCAGAGCATGCACTTTTTACATAACTCTAAATAGCTGACTTCCTGTTGGGCGGAGCCCAATGGCATGCAATACGAAAATTGTTCGGCACAATGAGATCTATATGTGTACTGAGTTTCATATGAATATGTGCAAGTATGTGTGAGCTATACATCAACATTTCTGACTGTGTTCCAGGGGGCGCCGTAGAGCCCCTGTGCCACGCCCGTGTTTCAGTCTCTGCCCGACCCTAATGGCCGCAGGTTCCAATCTGTGTGCCAATTTTCAAGAGTTTACGAGCATGTTAAGGACCCCAAAAGCCCCCGTAACGTTAGAAAAAAAAAAAATAATAATAATAATAATAAAAAATGAACGGGCCCTCGCACCCGGGCTCACCGCCATCGTGTTGCTTTAGTAAAAAGGTGAACGTTGAGAAATATGCATTTAATGTCCTAAATATAAGTGGAATATATCAAAGTATATCCCATATATGTGCCAATCTTACCGTTGCCAGCAGGTGGCGCTATCATTATAATGGAATATTGGCCTTCAGATGTGTTCAGGCCAGGACTCTTATCGAACATGTGAAGTTTGGGGAAGATTGAACATTTTATGCTTGAGTTACAACAACTTCTCTTGCTGTGGCAAGACATCAAATTTTGTCATGGCGCCATGGAAACGGCCTTTAACAAAAACTCAAGATCTCCAAAAGTTAACATTGCACAGGCCTTTAGATTAGACTGACCACAAAATATATGTTAATCTCAAAAAAAATTATAGGAGTAGTTTGTTGCAGCGTAAAACATGTCACTTCCTGTTGCCAATAGGTGGCGCTATGACTATAACTGAATGTGGGCATGTAGATCTGTTAAGGGCAGAAGTTTAATCTAACATGTGAAGTTTGGGGCAGATTGGACATTGTATGTCTGAGTTACAGCAACTTCCTTTTTCATGGCGAAACATCGAAATTTGTCAGGCCACCATGGACACGCCCTTTAACGAAATCTAAAGATCTTCGCAATTTAACATCGCAAAGGGCTTAAGATTACACTGACCAGGTTTGGTGTTGATCTGAATAAATCTCTAGGAGGAGTTCGTTAAAGTACAACCCCTGAAAATGGCAAAAACAACGCCAATATTGCAGAGAAAATTCTAAATAACCGACTTCCTGTTGGGATTCGGATTTCGTACCAAGAGACTTTTTTTTAGGTATTGGTGTGTTACATGTGTATACCGATTTTTGTACATGTACGTGAAACATAGCTCGAGGCGCACTCTGTTGAAAGTGTATAGGTGGCGCTATCGAGCCATTTTGCCACACCTGATGGAATTTTGGCCTTCAGATGTGTTCAGGCCAGGACTCTTATCACACATGTGAAGTTTGGGGAAGATCGGACATTTTATGCCTGAGTTATAACATCTTTTATTCCCATGGCGAGACATCGAACTTCGTGACGGCGCCATTGACACGCCTTTTAACGAAAACTCCAGATCTTCACCACTTAACATCGCACAGGGCTTTAGATTAGACTGACCACAAAAAATACATTGGTGTCATAAAATTTCTAGGAGTAGTTCATCGTAGTGTAAAATATGTCACTTCCTGTTGCCAATAGGTGGCGCTATGACTATAACTGAATATGGGCATGTCAATCTGTTCAGGTCAGGAGTCTCATGAAACATGTGAAGTTTGGGGCAGATTGGTCATTGTATGTCTGAGTTATAGCAACTTCCTGTTTCATGGCGAATCATCGAAATTTGCCAGGCCGCCACGGACACGCCCATTAACGAAAACTCAAAAGCTTCGCAATTTAACATCGCAAAGGCCTTCAGATTAGGCATACCAAATTTGGTGTTGATCTGAATGAATCTCTAGGAGGAGTTCGTTAAAATACAACGCATGGAAATGACAAAAATGACACAAAATTTGCTCATAATATTAGTAATAACCGACTTCCTGTTGGGTTTCGGATTTTGCTCCAAGAGACTTTTTTGTAGGTATTGGAGAGTTACATGTGTATACCAATTTTCATACATGTACATGAAACGTAGCTCGAGGCGCACACCGTTGAACGTGTATAGGTGGCGCTGTTGAGCCATTTTGCCACACCCACTTCTGAAACCCATATCAGACGTAAATTTTCGCCAGTTCTGAGGTGTGTGCAAAGTTTCATGACTTTTCGAGCATGTTTAGGCCCTCAAAAATGCGATTCATTTTGGAGAATAATAATAATAATAATAATAATAATAATAATAATAATAATAATAATAAACGGAGCAATTCCAAGAGGGTCCTCACACCATCGGTGCTCGGGCCCTAATAATCCTAAGGAAAACAATAGGGCTCTCGCCCTCCAGGCTTGAGCCCTAATTAAAGCTGCAAGCAGCGATGAACGGGACCTCGCACCCGGGCTCACCAGCAGCGAGTGGCTTTAATTAATAGGTGAACGGTGAGAAATATGCATTTAAACTCATAAATATAAGTAGAATATATCAATGTTTATTCCATATATGTGCCAATCTTCCTGTTGCCAGCAGGTGGCGCTATCATTATAATGGAATATTGGCCTTCAGATCTGTTCAGGGCAGGACTTTTATCTAACATGTGAAGTTTGGGGCAGATTGGACATTGTATGTATGAGTTACAGCAACTTCCTTTTTCATGGCGAAACATCGAAATTTGTCAGGCCGCCATGGACACGCCCTTTAACGAAACCTCAAGATCTTCGCAATTTAAGATCGCAAAAGGCTTTAAATTACACTGACCAAGTTGGGTGTTGATCTGAATAAATCTCTAGGAGGAGTTCGTTAAAGTCCAACCCCTGAAAATGGCCAAAACAACACTAATTTTGCAGAGAAAATTCTAAATAACTGACTTCCTGTTGGGATTCGGATTTCGTACCAAGAGACTTTTTCGTAGATATTGGTGTGTTACATGTGTGTACCGATTTTTGTGCATGTACGTGAAACATAGCTCGAGGCGCACTCCGTTGAAAGTGTATACGCACTCCGTTGAAAGTGTATAGGTGGCGCTATCGAGCCATTTTGCCACACTCGATGGAATATTGGCCTTCAGATCTGTTTAGGCCAGGACCCTTATCACACAAGTGACGTTTGGGCAAGATCGGACATTTTATGCCTGAGTTATAACATCTTTGATTCCCATGGCGAGACATCGAACTTCATCACGGCGCCATGGATACACCTTTTAACAAAAACTCAAGATCTTCACAACTAAACATCAGACAGGTCTTTAGATTAGACTGACCACAAAAAAGACATTGATGTCATAAAATTTCTAGGAGTAGTTTGTCGCAGTGTAAAATATGTAACTTCCTGTTGCCAATAGGTGGCGCTATGACTATAACTGAATAATGGCATGTAGATCTGTTCAGGTCAAGAGTCTTATCCAACATGTGAAGTTTGGGGAAGATTGGACATTGTATGTCTGAGTTACAGCAACTTCGTTTTTCATGGCGAAACATCGAAATTTGTCAGGCCGCCAGGGACCCGCCCTTTAACGAAACCTCAAGTCCTTCGCAATTTATTATCGCAAAGGGCTTTAGATTACACTGACCAAGTTTGGTGTTGATCTGAATATATCTCTAGGAGGAGTTCGTTAAAGTACAACCCCTGAAAATGGCAAAAAACAACACCAATTTTGAAGGGAAAATTCTAAATAACCGACTTCCTGTTGGGATCCGGATTTCGTACCAAGAGACTTTTTTGTAGGTATTGGAGTGTTACATGTGTGTACCAATTTTTGTACATGTACGTGAAACATAGCTCGAGGCGCACTCCGTTGAAAGTGTATAGGTGGCGCTATAGAGCCATTCTGCCACACCCAGTGGAATATTGGCCTGCAGATCTGTTCAATCCAGGACTCTTATCACACATGTAAAGTTTGGGGAAGATCGGACATTTTATGCCTGAGTTATAACATCTTTTATTCCCATGGCGAGACATCGAACTTCATCGCGGGCGCCATGAACAAGCCTTTTAAGGAAAACTCAAGATCTTCGCAACTGAACATCGCACAGGCCTTTAGATTAGACTGACCACAAAAAAGACATTGATGTCATAAAATTTCTAGGAGTAGTTTGTCGCAGCGTAAAATATGTCACTTCCTGTAGCCAATAGGTGGCGCTATGACTATAACTGTATATGGCATTGTCAATCTGTTTAGGTCAGGAGTCTTGTCCAACATGTGAAGTTTGGGGCAGATTGACATTGTATGTGTGAGTTATAGCAACTTCCTGTTTCATGGCGAATCATCGAAATTCGCCAGGCCGCCACGGACACGCCCATTGACGAAAACTCAAAATCTTCGCAATTTAACATCGCAAAGGCCTTTAGATTAGGCATACCAAATTTGGTATTGATCTGAATAAATCTCTAGGAGGATTCGTTAAAATACGAAGCATGGAAATGACAAAAATTACACAAAATTTGCTCATAATATTAAAAATAACTGACTTCCTGTTGGATTTAGAATTTTGGGTCCAAGAATCTTTTTTGTAGTATTGGTATGTTACATGTGTGGTGCTAATTTTCGTGCATGTACGTGAAACATAGCTCGAGGCGCACACCATTTGAACGTCTAAGGGTGGCGCTGTCGAGCCATTTTGCCACACGCCACTTTCTGAAACCCATATCAGACGTAAATGTTCGGCCAGGTATGAGGACTGTGCTGCCAAAGTTTCATGACTTTATTGAGCATGTTTAGCGCCCGTTTCAAAAACGCCGGAATTCATCTTTTGGAGAAGCGGAATAATAATAATAATAAATATAGCTGCAAGCAGCGATGGCGGGCTCAAGCCACAAT